>NW_026623100.1:0-72500 GCF_023065955.2 Ursus arctos
ATGTTGAGTAATCTCTCATTTTAAAAATCTTACCTTCTGTCTTTCATCAAGTCTCTGATTCTAACATGTTTCACTAAATTGTCATTATTACATTATTTTCAATTTAAATAATCCTGACTGTGGTTGAATGGATTTTGATTGAAACACCAATTTCAAGGATCAGTGTTAAGGGGGATTTAAGTCTGGGGATGAGTATAATAGGAGGACAGAACGTACATGAGAGCCTGTGGTCACAGTTGGTAACCATAAGAAAGTCCAAGGCAATGCACAGTGACTTTGGTGTGTCTTTGATGGTGTCTAAGGCATAAGCAAGGATATTGTCAACAGTGGGAAGTTTGGATTAGAGGGCGGCGATGAACTTCATGTAAATTGACAAGTGGGCCGGATGAGAAGTGATGAGAGCTTGAACTCATATCGAAAGAGTAGATCGAGGGAGGAGACAATAGTTTTAGTACACACTTAATAGAGGAATCTTCCTTCTACTTCCCCAGTGAGCCTGGCAGGGAAATGGGTCTTGGATAAGATAAAAAGTCCGAACAGGTCAGGTGGAGGAAGTTTCCTCCAGGGTTCTTTGTAACTGGGATAGGGTAACTTTTAGAGATATGTTCCTGGCTCAGCAGTAGACTCCTTTCTTAGTCTCACTTTGTGTGTTGGGGTGTGTGTGTAGGGGAGGCAGCATGATTTGAAAGTGTCTGATTGAAGAAGGGGAAGAAACAATGCTCTAGAATCCAGAAGTACTAACTCGGGTGTTGAGAAATAACGGCCAGTGATCAAGAAGTTAGGCAGATGTTTCCCTATCTTCTTATTTGTTTAGACTGAGGGTCACGCTCACTGCTCATTGACTAAATCCTTCTCACGGAAATTTTTTGTTTGGTCTGCACAAGACTTAACTATTTTAAGTCAACATATAAGAAATTGTACATGAGGATTCCTGGCTTCTGTGTAAGAACTGGAAGCTCTGGAAACCTGGTCCTCGTTCCCATGTGGCGGCAGGCAGTGGAGCTGAAGAGTCGTTTCTTGATGGAATTTTAGTGCTCACTTCTTCATTCTCACCACATAGCTTGCTTCTTACGCATGGCCTGTTCCACTGAGATTTGTGGTGTTCTTTCTCTCCTCTCCTCTCCTCTTTCTCTTCTCTCCCTTTCCACTCTCTCCTGTCCTCTCTTTCCCCTCCCCTCCCCTTCTCATCTCTTCTCATCTCATCTGCCTGATTTCAGTAAGCAGTTTGGAGACTTCAGGATAAGATAAGGCTCAGCGTTAATCTTTGGGACATAGAGGAGTGTGTGTGTGTGTGTGTGTGTGTGTGTGTGTAAATATATATGCATGTACATCTGATTCAACCGTTACCAATAAATAAAAGATAAAGGTCTGTAACTTACCCTTATACTCAAAGAGAAGCCTTTCATGCCTTAGATGCTTCTGTGAAATTAGCAGTGTCAAACCCATCGCCTCACGGCTAATATTATTTGGAGGTACGCGAAGGACCAGAGATAACCACAAAATGACCCACTAGGAGCCTGCACCACAACTGCCACCAGAGGGTCCTTCTAGACTGATAATGCAGACCTAGTGTTACATCCTAAAGACAAGAGGGATTTGTGTCAGGGAAGGTCTAACCTCGCTAGTAAGGAGGAGATTGTGCTAATGGTGGCTGGAGATTCTAAGGCAGAAGTTAGAAGTAAGCACTCTCAAAGGCAGGGGACTTGAGGATAGGAATTTTCAGGATTTACTGAAAGACTCTCTGGAAGGTGTTAACTCTTCACGTGTGTTACCCTTGAACTTTGGCAAAAGTTCTGTACTGTGTACAGTTCTGTGTGTTTTAATTTAATAAATTAGTTTTGGTATTTTTATGTGCTTATTGTACAGGCATGGCAGCATTGTTGGCACACATATTTTAGTTAAGCCCCCTCAAGGATGTTTTCGTCCTTGTTTGTATTCCATGGTGTGCTATGGATGTGCTATAATTTAAGTAACCCATGTTTTTTCGCCTTTTCTTAAACAATGTGGGAATGGAGAACAAAAACATCTTTTGTTGGTACTATGCCATTCCCGGAAAATGGACATTTTTGTAAGACAGCCTACTGTAAAAGGACATGCTTCTTATAGTGTGTGTGACAGTGATCCAGTGGCTCACGCTATTCGAGCCCCTTCCTGGTTACTCTCAGAGCTACCTTATCTATGGCACAGAGATTGGAAAATGCTGCATCTGTGTATAATTTTCTTTTCCTAACATGACCCTTTCAAAAATTGTTATATCCTTGATAGTCTGCAAGGTTGTGTTGTGAGAGACAAAATACCCAGCTAGGAAAAGACACGTGTTCCACTCTGACAGCCATATCTGTTTTTGTGTTACGTTGACTTACCTTCCTGGTGGAGAGTCCATGCTCATCTGATTCTCTGAGTACATTCTGTTATCCGTATTGATAGAACTACATAACTGGACCAACGTGGAAGCAAAGGAGAAAAGTGTTCTGGAACCACCCTGAGGTTCCAGGCTGTGAAGATGTGCACATTCGATGTGCCACTCCAGCTTTTCTCCTGAGTGGAGCAGATTTCAGGATTCACCCAGTTGTTTAGGCCACGAGCCAGGCAAGATCATGGCATCGCACAAGGGGAGCACTGATCTTAGTTACACATTGGACATGTTCCTACACTTTCTCCACATAGAATATTTTGGGACTGCTCTGGGCAAAGTTTAAGACATGAGAGTTGTTATTATAATTGTTCTTATTGTTGTTGTTGTTTTTATTTATTTATTTATTTATTTATTTATTTATTTATTTATTTATTTATTTTATTTTATTCCTCTGCCCATTTCTGTGTTTATTTATGTCCTGGTATCACCTTTTTCATTCTCCCCTGACTTCTATGTTTCATGTTTCCTGTTGGCTACTAAAATTTACCAGGCCTCTCTTCTCTGAAAAATATCCCAGTGCTCCAAATTCATTTCTGCTTTCCACCAAAAATTACCTCTTTTTTTTTTTTTTTTGGTCAATCACAGCAAAGAGGGAGACTTTCTGGAAGTTGGAATGGCTACCGTAGCTTGCTTAAGCTTCCTGGAAATACTTGAGCTTAACCACATAAGCGAATGTCATTTTGGGTGAAATCTCAGGCAGAATGACAGAGCAAGGGGTGTTAGCCACTGGGGCGAGATATTTGCCAGCCTCGGGGAAGCCTTCCCACACTCTTTACTGGACCCCACCTGAAGATCTGTTTCTGGCTCGGCCGACTCCTACTTCCATCAGTGTCTTGACCTAGCAGTGAAGAGAGAAAACCAATACTGCTGTTACACGTTACAAACTGAGCGAACTAATATGTTTTCAAGGGCACATTTTCCAATTTCCAAATTATGCTGGCACTTCATTTATCACTCTTAGTTCTCACTGAGTTCTTAGCATTCTGCTTTCAATTGGTGTCTTGACAAGAGAGTAGGAATTAAAGCACAACACTGTAAACATTGTCTCTGACAGCAACTCAGGGAAACATTCGGTAGCAGGAGGGTAAAAAATCTGTATCTTCTGATTATTTGCACATTTAGACTATACACGTTATTCAAGTTTTCACTTTGGATAAGTAATTGAGAATTATTTACATTTGATCCTTTTAATATTAAATATAATCTTTTGTGGCCTAAATGTCTCAAGATGTGTATGAAGTGTTAAAGCAATGATATAATAAGTTGAAATGATTTGTATATTCAAAAAAGCTAGAATTACTAGTGAAAATTACAGTGTAATTAGAAAAATGTGTTATCAATGTGTGAGGCCAAATTTTATCAACAGACCTAGAAAATAGTTCTAATAACAATGTAAATGAATTGTAGTGAAAACATTGACCTTGTCTGAAAAATAGGGAGCATGTGTGAAGCATATGTGTATGAGAAATGTGTAAGAAATATTAAGGAAGTTATTTTGACTACAAAACTTGAAAATATCTAACATTATGGATTCCTATATTTTTGTAGCATTTTCAGAGGAATAGATATAGTATTCATGTAAAATTGGTTCTTTCCGTAATCTTAAAAGCCTGCCAGTTAGTAAATACTACTTTTCCTATTAAGTTTGAATGAATTTTGTTACCCCTATCTTTCTGACTCCTTCAGAAATGTCACTCCCTACAGTGAATCATTACCGAACCCCTTGCACATGTTTTCCAAAACCACTTTCAAAACTACCATCTCCTTTTTATACATTTACACAAGAGATACATAGTAGGGTATGTTTTGTCATTTTACAGATAAGGACATTGATGCCCAAAGAGGTTATGTGTCTTGCCTGAAACCCGGAAATTGGTATCTGAACCTCATTTTCTCTTTTCTAATTGACTAAAATGTCTGTGTTCTATTGCTTTCTAGAATAACAGTCTCATCATATACATATAGTGTTACAGCGATGAGATCATAAGTTTACATATATCTGTGTATGTATATAAATGTGTATGTGTGTGTATCTACATATACAGCCTTCGTCGTGATGCTGAGACATACCACTGAAGGAGAGCGGTATCACATTTCAGTTTCGGAAGATCATAAATCCATAATATGATTCAAATGATGGTGTTTTTATGAGTAGGCACTAGTTAAAATAGTTTAGATTTGTATGCAATCACGTCTCTCTCCTTTTGCATTTTTCATGCATGCCTCTTAGATCTATATTTCCCTCAGACAATTCACTTTTCAGATAACATGTCTGTTTCCACAATACACACTTTACATTTTCTTAGCCTCCGTTTACCTCTCTTTTCATGTTATCATTTCTTCAAATCAGTAAGATCAAATATCTAAGCCTTTGTTTTCATGTATCTTTCAGCACAAAAATGTAAATGTGTTCACAGGTATGGAATACTATGGGACTTTTCAGATAGTGTTTAGTCACATTTGGATGATTGAAGATAAATGTTTTAATAAAACAATCTGGGAACTTGAGATGATGTGTAGAGAATCTGTGCTTAAGAGATAAATACAGGGGCACCTGGGTGGCTCAGTCGTTGAGCGCCTGCCTTCAGCTCAGGGCATGATCCTGGGGTCCTGGGATCAAGCCCCACATCAGGCTCCTCCGCTGGGAGCCTGCTTCTTCCTCTCCTACTCCCCCTGCTTGTGTTCCCTCTCTCGCTGGCTGTCTCTCTGTCAAATAAATAAAAATAAAAAACCTTTAAAAAAATAAATACAATATTGTTACAAATAATACAAGGAGATCTATAAATAAATGGCTCCTCAGACTAACAGAATATTTTAAAAGTAACATCTGTAAAGTCTATTACAAAACAATAGTCATAACAGAATAAGTTGAGAAGTAAGTTTATTTTATGTTTTTTTTTTCTTTCTTTTCCATCACTACCACAGGGTAAGACATTATCATTTCTTATCTGAACTGGTCTAATTCCATTATTCCCTCTAAAACATTCGTTATACTTGAGCCAGGATGATCTTTCCAAACTGAAATGTGATTATATCACTCTCCTTCAGTGATCTATCTCAACATCAAGATGAAGACCAAACTCCATTTTAAGTCTGATTTAATATGACTTTAAACCTCTGTTGTAACATATTCCTACTGTCCATGTAGACATGTCTTCTCCTGACTGGCACACTCTCTCTATTCTAGGACCTCATGCCTAATTAGGTCCTATTTGAATATCGCTTGTTAACAACTTTCCTGAATGGGTGTAAGGTGTGCCAGTGGTATCCTGAATAAATCCCTATACTGATAGTTTATCTCACAAATTAAAATTACGTAGGTATTTTTGTTCCCACTTGGCTCTAGGCTCCTTGTTATTACACAGTGAAATCTGTTCATCAGTATATCTTATGATCTAAGAAATATAGGTTTAATAAACATGCCATTGATTAATGTTTATAGCTACATTTTATCTCACAATATTATGAACTGTGAATATCTTGGCAAATACAGTTGTTATTCAGCATTGTAAATATTGCATGTAGTGAGTGAACATGGTCACTTCTGTCTAGTTAAATTTGTATGTATTTATACATATTAAGTTGTAGACGCATACGGACTCTTGACTTTAAATCTATGCTATAGACTTTACATTTTTAGAGTTATTTTAGTTTTGATTATGACATAGAAGATACTAAAAACCAAAGGAAATATTACACGAATTAATGAAACGATACAGTGTAATAATATGAGGCAACATATTTTAAAATAGGCATTTATGACTTAATAATAGCATTCCCGATCAGCTTTCTGTCAGAGTTAAAGTGGAACTGGTATAATAATAGGCCTACTTTATAGAAAAGCATTGATAAAGAATTTTCGTGGTTGATGATAAACTTGAGCTGGCTTCCTACAAAACAAATTATTCAGCTATACAGTGACTTTCCCAAAGAGCACATTTGCATGATCTTCAAGTTCACTGCTGGAGAGACTCTAAATAATAATCAGGCCATAAAGCCAGAGAAAGGCATTTTAGATTGCCATATAATTTGCACTGAGAACTTTTGAGAATTCCAATGGAGGCTGAACATCAGTAATCCTTCTTGGATAATAATGGAAATAATTAGGAAGGCTTCAAACAGCCTGTCTCTGTAAAAGTTTAGTGTCCTAAATGTGAGAGAGCAAGAACATTGAAAGTTGTTTAATGGCTTTTTGAACAGATCTAATCAGGCAAGTTTTACCCTCTGACACAAATTGGGTCTTGGCTGATGAAAATTGAAGCTACTGTTGCAAGGAACATTCAGATTCTTGCATACTTTTTACCTGCTTGAACAAACCATAGAGGAAAGTAATGATATACCTGCCTTAAATCACTTGGCCTTTCAAATTTGATATGCATTTAGAAGCAAACTGGAAATCTTTTCAAAGTGAGCAAAAAGAAAATATTTCAAATGTCCCTACATATTACTTTTATAACTCTTTCATAAGCCACTTCCATAGTCAAGGCAGAATCTTAATTATACTAGAAAAATTAAGATAATTAAATAGAAGTGAACCTAAAATCTGTTTCTGAGATCTACTTTTATATCTTCCATTGAATTATTGTGTATCTTTGGGATACTTTCAACTAAACATGTTTACAGAATTTCCATGTTATTCTACTCCAAGATAGTATTTGTCATCATTCAGAAGAACAAAGTCAACTTGAGTAGGGAAGTCACCTATTCCAAAATTTGCTTATTTTTTTTCATACTATTGACAACTTTAGAAGTGTGCTCTTGGTTTGTGAAAAAGACAGAAATAATATCAATATTAACTCATATTTGACATAACTCATACCCAATCCAGGAATCTTACAGAGAGCATGAAATAACCTGGAAAGGGACCATTTCTGAGCATTGTGGTTGTTCTGGAACTTAAATAGTATTTTGAAAAGTGTTGCTAACATTAATTAATGCTTCATTTTACACATTTAGGAGTTCAGATCTATGAGAAGGACAAATTTTAAAGTCTTAAGAGAGCTACGCATTTCAACTAATCCATGCTAGATATTTGACTACTATACTTCAAGCTGTCTAATAAATTTGGATGATATGTTGTATGTTCAAATTTATTACGAACATTAAAAAGTTGTGGACACCACTCACACAAACTAACTCAAAATGTATCAAAGACTTAAATGTAAGATCTGAAACCATAAAACTGCTAGAAGAAAACAGGAAAAAAGCTCCTGGACATGGATCTTGGCAATGATTTTTTTTGGATATGGTAGCAAAAGCATAAGCAACAAAATAAAAAATAAGGAAGTGGGACTACATCAAATTAAAAAGCTTCCACACTGGGGTGCCTGGGTGGCTCAGTTGGTTAAGCGGCCAGCTCTTAGTTTCGGCTTGGGTCATGATCTCAGGGTCTTGGGATCTGCTCCATGCTCAGTGGGGAGTCTGCTTGAGGACTCTCTCTCTCCCTCCACCCCCTCCCACACTCGGGGTCATGCTCTCTCTTTCTCTAAAATAAATATTTAAAAATAAATAAATAGAAACGAAAAGTTTCCATACAGCAAAAGAAATGATCAACCAAATGAAAAGGCGGTCTGCAGAATGGGGGAAAATATTTACAAATTATATCCAAAGTATATAAAGAACTCATACAATTCAATAATAACAAAAATCCTCCAATTAAAAAAGGGCCAAAGACCTACATAGACTTTTTTTTCCAAAGAAGACATTCAGATGGCCATAGACACATGCAAAGGTGCTCAACATCACTCCTCATGAGGGAAAAGCAAATCAAACCCACAGTGAACTATCTTCTCCTCATACTTGTTAGAATGGCCATCATCAGAAAGACGAGTAACAAAGGCTGGTGAAGATGTGGAAAGAAGGCAACCTCTGTGCACTGTTAGTGGGAATGTAAACTGGTGCAGGCACTGGAACACAGTATGGATGTCCTCAGAAAATCAAAACTAGAACTACCATGTGATCCAGAAATCCCAGTTGTCGGTATACATTTGAAGGAAATGACATCACTGTAGAAGCGATATCTGCCTCATGTTCATTGCAGCATTGTTTGTAACAGCCAAGACATGGAAATAATGGAATGTCCATCAGGGGTGAATGGATGAGCAAAATCTGGAAAATGTACACACACACACACACACACACACACACGGAATATTCAGCCATAAAGAAGAAAATCCTGCCATTTGTGGCAACATAGGTGAATATTGAGAGCATTATGCCAAGTGAAATAAGTCAGAGAAAGACAAATACTATATGATGTCATTTACTCGTGGAATCTAAAACAACAGCAACAACAACAACAAAAACAAAAACAAAACAGAGAAAGATCAGATTTGCTGTTACCAGAGGTGGGGATGGGGGGGTTGGAATGAGGAGAATTGGAGGAAGTTAATGAAAAGAAACAAACTTCCAGCTATAAGATAAATAAATACTAGGAATGTAACATATACAACATGATGACTATAGCTAATACTGCTGTACGGTATATTTGAAAGCTGCTAAAAGACTAGATTCTAAAAGACCCCATCACAAGGATAAAAACATTTTTTCTTTTCTTTGTGTATCTATGTGAGCTGATGTTAACTAAGCTTTATGTGCTAATCATTTTGTAATATATGTGGGTCAAGTCATTATGTAATTTATACGGTTCTGTATGCCAATTATCTTGATAAAACTAAAAAAAATCAAATTTGTGGAAATGGCTTTCTATGTGCTCTAAAAACTAAGATATTTTTGTAGAATCACCTCAGTAATTTTCAGCAAGACACTTACTGGAAATATTCAGGTTGAGAGTTATCTTTATGCTTTTTCTGATAAATAATAGTTTGTCTTTGAGCACATCTTTCTTTTCTTCCTTCTGAAAATTATAGGCAGAAAGATGAATAATTGATTTTTAATAGACTCTGTGTGCATGTACATGTGTGTAAATTTCAGTAACATCTGGTTTTAGTTTCTAGGAAAAAGCTAATACTGGTGAAATCAGTAAGTGATACAGTGGTGTTCCTATCTGACATGGGATGTCAATGGAAAGCTTATTGGATTAAGCAACTCTTCATGGAAATACACACATCATTGTAAATCTACTTAGGGAAAAGATAGTGAAAGTAGAAATTATTATCATTTTTCCCATAAAAACCAGTTCTCAATTTACACTTGCCATGTTGCTAATGGGTCTTGGGAAATCTTAAAATTGAAATGAAATATTTACTTCATTTTTCTATTTGTTGTTATTTTAACAAATTCCAAGTTTTACGTGGTGCTTTATCTTCCTCTTAAATGTGACTTCTTCATGGCCTCTCTGTTAAATTTCATTGTTTAAGATTGCCTTTTAGCCCAATTTTAAGAGTTGTTGTTATTTTGTAAGCTATCCTTTGCCTTTCTGATGCTACTAAGTATCTTCAGAATATCAGAAAAATGTTGTCCTTCTTTAGCTTTTGAGTTATACTCACTTGAACAAAAAGCCATACAAAAGAATTTCAGAAGCATAGAAATACACCTTAAATTATTATGCTGTTTTCAAGTTATAATAAACTTCCTTAACAGATTTAAAATTTCACCATCGGGATGACTCTTTTGAGCAAGTAAGAGGTTTTATAGCCAGAATGCTATTATTCAAGTATTATCGATAATATATATAGGAACATCTTTATAAACTCTCAACCAAGATAGCCTAGTCCAACTGTGGGCAAGTCTAAGAACTAGAAAGCTTTTTGATATTTTGAACCTACTCTTAAATTTTTCATTTTCTTTCAGAACTCTGTCATTCTCTTCACTCTTCTTTCTGTATTCTAGTGTGTTTGATTTTGACTACTGTCCAATTTCCTTATTCCTCTGTCACTATCTTGAAACTTTGTTCAGTACACACTGACATCATTTTTCACTCATCAGTATTCTTCCTTCTGAAATTTGTCCTTCTCCCATCAATATCCAAACAGAACTCTCTAGAACCAAACCTAAACTTAACATCTTATATAAAAATTAACTCAAAATGGATCATAGATCTAAATGAGACATTTAAAAAAACGCTATAAAACTTCTAGAAGAAATCACAGGAAAAATTTTTCCTTTGCTTAGGTTAGACAAGGAGCTCTTAGACATGACACCAAAGGTACAATCCATAAAAGAAATAAAATAATATAGACCATCAAACTTAAAAACTTTTGCTCTGTTGTGTGATCCCTATTAAGAGGATCAAGGTCTATTTAGAGTATCAAGTTTGTCATTGACACATATTATCAAATCACATATCTGAGAAACAATTTTTATCCAGAATATATAAAGAATTCTCTAATCTCAGCAATTAAAAAAAAATCAGAAAATAGGCAAATCATTTTAACATATTTCTCCCAAAAGGGTATAGAGATGGCAAATACACACGAGAGAAAAGATGTTCACCATCATTAGTCATTAGGGAAATGCAAACTAAAGCTACAGTAAGATACCATTGCATACCTATTAAAACGGCAAAAAAATTTCAAAATACAGTATCAAGTGTTGACAAGGATAGAGGGCAACTGGATTTCTCAAACATTGTTGATGAAAACGTAAAATGTCATAGCCATTCTGGAAAGCAACTCAGCTGTTTCTTAAAGTTAACAACCATGATACAGCCCAGCCCTCCTGGGTTTCTATCCTAGCGAACTAAAGTATGTTCACAGTCAGTTTATAGTAGCCAAAAGCTGGAAAGCACCCAAAATTCAACTGGTAAATAAAGTGTGATACAACAAATACAAAGAAACAAACTAATGATACAAAAAATGATTTAGAAGGATGTCAAGGATTTATGCTGAGTGCAAAAGCCAATCTGAAAAAATTGGATATGATATGATTCTGTTTCTATAACATTCTTGAAATGGCAAAATCATAGTGATAAGTAGTCAGTTGCTGCCGGAGGTTAGGGTTGGGGAGGAGGACAGAACTGTTAATGGGTAACATAAGGGAGTGTCTTTGTGCCGATGGAGCCGTTCTGTACCCTAATGGTAATATGTACCATGTGGTGATGCTTCAACAAATTTACACTTGGTATAAAATTTCAAAGAACTATACACATAAAAGAGAGCAAAAGAAGAGTGCATTTAAAATCTATATAAAGTATATTTGCAAGTTAAGGGTATTGTGCCAATGTTGGGGCACCCGGGTGGCTCAGTTGGTTAAGTGTCTCGCTCTTGATTTAGGCTGAGGTCGTGATCTCAGCGTCATAAGATCAAGCCCCGCATTGGGCTCCACTCTGGGGGTGGAGCCTGCTTGAGATTCTCTCTCCCTCTCTCTCTCTGCCCCTCCCCCAACTCGTGCATGTGCACTCTCTCTGAAAAGAAAAATTAAAAAAAAAGAGTATTGTACCAATGTGAGATTCCTGCTTTTGACCATGTACTGTGGTTATGGAAGATATGATCATTGGGTGAAGCTGCTTTAAAATATACCAGAATGATCATTACTATTTTGAAACTTCAGGAAGCCAACATATTTCAAAATAAAAAGTTGCATTTAAAAGAAAGAAGAGGGAATTGGGTATTTAGGGACAATTAGAAGTCTGTCACACTCAATAAAAAGATTTAAGGTCTTGAACAGGATTACAGTTTTTAAATTTCATTATTTTCCTAACACTATCATAGCTTAAGCAAAACCGCATTTAATAACATATGAATCTAGAAGAGAACCAGGTGATTTAAAATTAAATTTCCAGCTAAACATCTTAGGATGTTAAACCATAGTTATATTCTTAAATTTCATTCTTAAAATTATTAATGTCAATTAAAACCAATATGTTAAATTACTTTTAGTTTATGACAAAAGTAACACTTCTTAAGAAAAATCAGTTAAAAACTTCAGTATGCTTTTATTAATTACTTGAATAATAAAGTTTCAGGGAGATCACTTAGGTTCTAATTTATCATATTAGTCCTTATCAACAAAGATTTTCAAAGAAAGAAAAAAATCTATATTTAATTAATTTATATTTAACTTCAATTAAATTCCTCCATATAACCTTCTGTGAAGTTAAATCTTTTTTTTTTTTTTTATTTCCAGACAATTGGATGAATTTGGGCATTAAATCCTGACCTTTGGTCCTTAGATATACTTCACATGCTTCAAGTATGATTGATTGCTTGAGTCCAATTATTTCTCCAGTGCCTGTGGGATTCTTAAAAACCCCTAACATTTGCAGGAAATGACCTTTATCGTACCCCATCATGCAACAGCTGTCAGAGATGTTTCTGCTGCCCATTCTCTGTCATACAGAGATAGGGTTTCTTCAGTAAGACCTCTGTTGTTGGGCCAGTAAAACTGCAGAGCTTCATTTTCTAAGACTCTTTTGACATTGAGGAAGATACCAGGTGACAATAACAAAGATAAATGTTAGTGATTACCACATGAGACTTATATATGGTCCATGTCCTGCAGCAATGGAGATAATTGGAAGCTATGGAAATACTACAAATCCTAAATTTTTGCCATGTTAAGAATAAATATTTGGGTTGAAACCAGGAAAAAATTTAGTTGTCAATTACTTGGCATTAGGCTGAAAATTCCCCTTGCTCATAAACTCTTATGAATGCAATTAAGTGCCCCAGGAAGCTGGCACCTTGTCTGGGGGCTTGGTTGGAATTAAGTTGATAATCAGAATCATCAGAGGAGTCCTAAGAGAAAAGGGATTGACTGAACTGTTGTGGTTATTTTTCCCTAGAATGTGAAATCTGCTTTTAGATCAAACTATTCAGTTTCAACTCAAGGTAGGAAATAATCGCCTAGGTGATTATGTGCTGTGCCATTTTTTAAAATATTGATTCTTTCTTTAATACCACTGGTTTTTCTCAAGCACTTGGTGCTTCCTGGCCAGTTGGTCACATTTACTACCAGGTGATTAAAATCTACAGTATATGTAACTGGTAGAGGTTTCCTTGGCTACTGTAGAGGTTGGCTTCCTCACAGGACTTTCCCAGAATGAGGACCATGGTAGCCGCTCTCTGTAAATGAGCAGGGGTAATCATAGTGGTCTCACCTATAAGGTGACTGGCTGAAGAGCAGACAGGGTATTGGGAGTCCATGTAGTTCCCAATTTAAATAATGAATTTCCCTCTAAGGTTAAAAGGCTTTAGTGTATTTCCTCTTTAAAGAAAGTTGCTCTTCACATTTTCCTTTTCTCCTCCTTGGTGAAAAAGCAGAGGGGGGAGCAGAGGAAACTGCAAAGAATAAAATAGGACAATAAGAATGTGCAAAGGTTAAAAGAAGAAAAAGTTAAATTATAACAATCTTAGTGTTGTCTCTGTGCAGCTCTTATGCTTTGCATGGTTTTATTTCTGTTTGCATTGTTGGTCTGCATTTGTATTCACTCTTAGTTTTGGCTTATAGCTTTTCTGTTACACTCACAGGGTCTTGTGGTTGGCAAACCACCCACACTTAACGTACTCCCAAACACACATGGTGCACATGTGAATCTGCACATGTACTCAGAGGAAGAGAGAGAAAGGGGAGACAAGTGATGAAAACAAAAGCAAAAACAAAAAGCAGTGAAACAGAAAAAAGCATTTAGCTAAGTAGAAGTAAAGAAGAAAAATGAAGCCTATATGGAAGAAAGAGATAGAGATTATTATATGGAGGATTTGTGGCTCTGATTCATCTTCCAAAGATTGAAGAAAAGGATTTGAACTCAGATTTCTGCCACTGAAGCCTATACTCTAATAGCTGTCGTATTCTAGCATTACATTTAATATTTTTATTTATTTAGTAATTTTTACGCATGAAGTCCTGTTAAGTTCTATAAGAAGGAAAAATGCAATGAAGACCCATCCCTGCCTTCCAAAAACTTAACTTGCTATTCCCTGAAGACCTAACTAAATAGAAAAATTTTAAGGATATTTAATTACCATTTACCAACATATATTGAGTGCCTTTTGTGCATTACACACTGTGCAAGGCAATAGAAATACAAATAATAATAGATGATAAATAGGTAGCAGAATATAATCTTTGTCCTCAAATAATGTACAATATGGCTAGAGAATAGATTAGATTATAGAATGAGGAATGAGAACTCAGAAGAGTGAACCTAACCCAGTTGGGGTGGGACCCGGGGAGAATGGGGTATGGCTTTCTTTTAGAAGAGTTGATCCCAGCAAGGTTCGTAGGATGATAACAGCATTGCAGAGAGAAAGGGTGGAAATGACAAAAACGTAGAGAAAATACAGTACAGCAGAGGCACTGAAAGGTGTTTAATGTTGCTCAGGGTAGTTCCAAAAATGATTTGAGAAAAGCATGTTGGAAATGAAGTCAAGGGCCAATCTTAGACTCCCTTGCAAGACTTGCAAAGATTTAAGACTTAACCTCTACCTAATTAGAGATCCTTTGAAGGCATTTAAAAAGTTAAAATGTCCATGCTACCCAGAGCAATCTACACTTTCAGTGCTATCCCAATCAAAATACCGATGACATTTTTCAAAGAACTGGAACAAATAGTCCTTAAATTTGTATGGAACCAGAAAAGACCCCGAATCTCCAAGGAACTGTTGAAAAGGAAAAACAAAGCTGGGGGCATCACAATGCCAGATTTTGAGCTATACTACAAAGCTGTGATCACAAAGACAGCATGGTACTGGCACAAAAACAGACACATAGACCAATGGAACAGAATAGAGAGCCCAGAAATGGACCCTCAGCTCTTTGGGCAACTAATATTTGATAAAGCAGGAAAAAACATCCGGTGGGAAAAAGACAGTCTCTTCAATAAATGGTGCTGGGAAAATTGGACAGCTACATGCAAAAGAATGAAACTTGACCACTATCTCACACCATACACAAAAATAAACTCCAAATGGATGAAAGACCTCGATGTGAGACAGGAATCCATCAAAATTCTAGAGGAGAACATAGGCAGCAACCTCTACGACATCGGCCAAAGCAACCTTTTTCATGATACATCCCCAAAGGCAAGAGAAACAAAAGATAAAATGAATTTATGGGACTTCATCAAGATTAAAAGTTTCTGCACAGCCAAGGAAACAGTCAGAAAAACTAAGAGGCAGCCCACGGAATGGGAGAAGATATTTGCAAATGACACTACAGATAAAGGACTGGTATCCAAGATCTACAAAGAACTTCTCAAACTCAATACACGAGAAACAAATAAACAAATCAAAAAATGGGCAGAAGATATGAACAGACACTTTTCCAATGAAGACATACAAATGGCTAACAGACACATGAAAAAATGTTCAAAATCATTAGCCATCAAGGAAATTCAAATCAAAACCACACTGAGATACCACCTTACGCCAGTTAGAATGGCAAAAATAGACAAGGCAAGAAACAACAAATGTTGGAGAGGATGTGGAGAAAGGGGATCCCTCCTACATTGTTGGTGGGAATGCAAGTTGGTACAGCCACTCTGGAAAACAGTGTGGAGGTCCCTTAGAAAGTTAAAAATTGAGCTACCCTATGATCCAGCCATTGCACTACTGGGTGTTTACCCCAAAGATACAGACATAGTGAAGAGAAGGGCCATATGCACCCCAATGTTCATAGCAGCAAAGTCCACAATAGCTAAATTGTGGAAGGAGCCGCGATGCCCTTCAACAGATGACTGGATTAAGAAGTTGTGGTCCATATATACAATGGAATATTACTCAGCTATCAGAAAGAACGAGTTCTCAACATTTGCTACAACATGGACGGCACTGGAGGAGATAATGCTAAGTGAAATAAGTCAAGCAGAGAAAGACAACTATCATATGATTTCTCTCATCTATGGAACATAAGAACTAGAATGATCAGTAGGGGAAGAAAGGGATAAAGAAAGGGGGGGTAATCAGAAGGGGGAATGAAACATGAGGGACTATGGACTATGAGAAACAAACTGAGGGCTACAGAGCGGAGGGGGGTGGGGGAATGGGACAGGCCGGTGATGGGTAGTAAGGAGGGCACATATTGCATGGTGCACTGGGTGTTATACACAACTAATGAATCATCGAGCCTTACATCGAAAACCGGGGATGTACTGTATGGTGACTAACATAATATAATAAAAAATCATTATAAAAAAAAAAAGTCTGATTGTAAAACCAGCACTGAGTGAAATGTATTTGAAATGTCATTCAGAGAACAGTGAGAGTATCAAAAGGCTAAGACCAATTAGGAAGGCAGGAAGAAAAGTTGTAAACATCATCAGATATCCAGGAGGTAGGTGGAGAATGAAAAATATCTAAGTGTCCACACTCCCTCGATATATATGATAGCCATGCTGTGCACTTCACGAAAGCAGCGCATGTGGGCTTTCTGGACCTGTAAGTAAGTGTGCTTTGCCCTGCCCTCACACCCCGCCTGTTCCGTCTCTCTCTGTTAGCTCATGCGCAGCTGCTGCATCTCTCCCCAGACCTAGCTGCACATGGTTCCTGGCTTTGGCTTTGCCCCATACGCATTATCTTCTGAATGACGTGTATGTGCTCTCCAGCTAGTCCTGTCCTACTCAGTGCCCCAGAGTAGGTAGGACACCATATGGTTAATGACAGGTAGAAAAGACAAAATGATTTATTAGAAAGATATTTATGATGTAGGTAGGGGGGATGGTGAATGAGAGATGGTGCTTTTTACATGGAGGAGTAAGAAAAGATTAATCAACCACAACTCTGCCTACAACAACAGAACAGGAGATGGTATCATTTATTGATTTAGAAAATATACAAGAAGGAGCCAGCATCATAACCTAAGGACAAGGTATCCCGTTTGTATCTATTGAGATGGAAGTGCCTCTGGGATACCGGATGGCAATTCCCTAAAAAGCAGCTCAATCTCTGAGGCTATGGAAAGACAGCTGGGAGTAATGAACATGTTAGCAGTAGTTGAAACCATGGCAACAGATGAAACCATTTAGATGAATTGCATAGAATAAGCAGAGGAGAAATTCCGGACATCAAACTTTGCAAGTATGGGCAAAGGAAAGGGAACATAAAGAAGGATCTGGGAGGTCAAACAAGATGAGAGTATTCAGAAGAGTGACAAACAGTATCAAATGTAATGAGTAGCATGTAAACTGCCACATGTTCTTTGGAATAGATGGACATTATATCAGTGACCTTGGAAAGGGGACTTCCTGTAAGTGACTGGAAGTTGGATTAAATGAAAAATGAGGAAGCGAGGCATTACAGGTTATTCTTCAGCTTGTTTGTAATTGGTAAGGTAAAAAGTTGAAAGACAAAATTTTTATAATTAAAAAATTATCTTTCTTTATTGAGTAGGATAATCTAGCAATGAAGGAAAGATAGAAGATTTGGAAGAAAGAATATAATGAACGAGTCAAGTTTCTGAAGGAAGCAGGATGTAATATCCAGCTTGGAGGAGTTGGGATTGAGCCAAGAACGAAGGGAAGAATGGTAATCTCTCTCAGGCCAGAGGAACAATTGGCAGTGATGTGTGGAAGAATGGAGATAGTCTTCAAGGACGAGGATTAACTATTTAGCAGTATAGGGTAAAAGAATGTTTTCTAAGTTTTAAAACTAAAATAAGTGACAGTGATAAGAGGCATGTCATTAAAACATTTACAAGCAACATTCACTGACTACTGTGTACTAGACATTGTGTCAGCCAGTTGGAAGTAGCAATTAAAAGGTCACCTATAAAATTGAGGAATTAATAATGAAGAATAACATTTTTAAATAAGAAACCTTTGGTGTGATGAGTATCCCAAAGGGGAAATCAAGGTTTCTAACAATTTTTAAATAATTCAGATATTATAACTTTCTCTCCTATTACTAAATGGAGAAAAGTAGGAGCTGTGTGTTTCTACCTGCATTAAAGCTCTGATCATCATGTTCTCAAGTAGAATGTATAGTTCAATGCAGAGACATCTGAAATCATAAAAAAAAGATGTCTAAAATAACTGCCACCACAAAGCTGCTTTGATGAGAGAACAGATGGGTGACAGCACGGAGTTTCTATAAGCAGGTAGGAAAACAATCAGTGTTAGCAAACAACATCCGTGGTAACAAGTCTAGAATCCCCAAGAGGTTATTTTCCTTTATTGGTGGGTAAACATTTAGCAGTTTTGATTACCAGAGCGTCTTCTAACCTGGTGGTGCCCACTCGCTAGAGTGTTTTCCAGAGAGCATTTCATATAGCTCATATTACCTGTAAAATATTTCATCTAGACAGCTTTAAAAAGTATTTTGTACTTTATGGGTTGTGCATTTGGGTATGTGTCTCAAAGCACATACAATTCTTTCCGGATTCCTGAGAGAGGTAACAGGTGGGAAAAATGAGTTTATGGGAATTGGTACAGTAGCCCTAAAAAAACCAAAAAGATGTGCTGAGAAGTTAGAAGTAAGATTTGACTGCAAAAGAGAAATAGATAATTATTCCCGTATGTATTACGTATTCCTGTATATAATTAAATTTACATGAGTGGTCCTTCTATCAGTTTTCTATTGCTACCATAACAAATCACCACAAACTTGGTGGCTCAAATCAACAAAAATTTATTATCTTAGAGTTCTATAAGTTAGAAGTCAGCAAGGATCTCACTGGGTTAAAATCATCATGTTAGTTTGGCTGTATTCCTTTCTGGAGACTATAGGGTTGAGTATTTCCTTGCATTTTCCAGTTTCTAGAGGCCACCAACATTCCTTGGCTCCTGGCCCTCTTTTTCCATCTTAAAAGCCACCAATGTTGTATCTTTCTGGCCATTCTCAAATGGCCACATTTCCCTCTGACTCTGTCTTCTGCCTCCTTATACATTTAAGAGCCCATGTGGTTACATTGGGCTCACCCAAATAATCCAAGATAATCTTCCTATCTCAAGGTCCATAACTTTAATTATCTCTGAAAGTTCCTTCTGCCATATAGAGTATCGTATTCATACATCCCAGGGATTAAGATGTGGGCATCCTTGGGGCCATTATTCTGCCTACCACAGACCTATTGCTTAATAAAAAGTTGGTAACAGGAAAATGAAAAAGGACAAAAATAATTCAGATAATGCTGATTATTTTAAAGCAGATTTAAAAATATATATATTTCAGTGAGATGAAACTAAGTTTTATATTCCCTGTGACCCCAGCAGTACCTTTCTACTTGAATAACAAATGATAAGAACTAAAAAAATGTATAGAAAGACCGAGGAAATAGTGAGGCACACCAGACAAGAAAGCAAAACACTTATACGATGATATGGGCTCACTTACAAACTCTGAGATCTAGGAAAAGTCATAATTTTAAATGTAAAATGGGGATATCAGTTACCACTATTGATATATGCATAGGTACTTTGTAAATATAATTTCTCATTCTGCCTACCTGAAAACATTATTGTAAAAATCATACGAGCAATCTGCATGTGAAGGTTCTTTGTAAATTATAAAACACCATGGGATTTTTACAAGATTTTGAAGGCACTCCACATATTTTACCAGCGATTTAAAGAAACTTGTGATATATTTGTTATTTGTTATTCTTATTTGTTATTGTAGGACTTTGATTATTCCTTTTTTAAATATTACAACAACTGAGATTGACAGGATGTTTGTTGTCCCAATTCATGTATTAACAGATTCCACATTCTAGTGCTCTAGAAATAGAATTCTTTCCTCTCACCTCTTGGGTGCCCGCTCGTATTTCTATTTGTGAATTAAGGAATTCAACTCCAAGGGAAAGCCTGTGACATAATTTCATATCTCAGTTGAAACCTTAGCCTCTAACAAAGTGAAGAAAGAGGCTACCAATGTGAGGAGAGTGGTCAACTTGAAGGAAAAGAAAGCTTGGACACAATTAATTCCAGAGATTTATAAAGAACTGGGATGTAAACCAGTAATTCTGACAACTTGGAGTTAGATTTCAGTTTGTTTTGGTTTGGTTTTAGAGGAAATTACACACAGTGTGGAATTTTGCCAATGCAATGGTATCTGTCGTACAATGAAAAAATTCTTACACTTGACCAATGAGCATATAAAAAATGCTCAACATCATTAATCATCAGAGAAATTCAAATCAAAACCACACTGAGATATCACCTCACACCCAATAAAATGGCTACTATTAAAAAAAAAAAGGAAAAGACAAAACCCCCGGGAATTACAAGTGTCAGCACGGCTGCAGACAAATTAGAATCTCTGTGTACTGTTAATGGGAATGTAAAATAATGCATATGAAAACAACGTAGGTTCCTCAAGAAAATTAAAAAATAGAAACACAGTATGATCCAGCAATGCCACTTCTGGGTATTCATCCAAGAAATAAAACAAAAAGTGAAAACAGGATCTTGAAGAGAGATTTGCATGCCCACATTCATTGCAGCACTAGTCACAATAAACAAGAGGTGGAATCAACCTAAATGTCTATCAGCAGATAAATGGATTTTAAAAATGTAGTGTATACATAACACCAGAATATTGTTCAGCCTCAAAAAAGAAAGCCTGTTACATGCACAACATGGATGCACCTTGAAGGCATTGTGCTGAGTGAAACAGGCCGTTCACAACGACACAGTTACTGGACGATCCGCTGATCCAGGGTATCTGAAGTAGTCCAGTTCTAGAAACAGAAGGTAGAATGGTAGTTACCAGAGGCTAGGGGTCAGGGAGGAAAGGGGAAACTGTTGTTATCTAAGGAGTATAGAGCATTTTTGTTTGGTTTGTTTTTGGTTTTGTTTTTCATTTGGTTTGGTTTGGTTTTACAAGATGAAAAAGTTCTGGCGATCTGCCTCACAACACTGTGAATAAACTTAACACTACTGAATCGCACATTTAAAAATGGTTAAGATGGTAAATATTAAATGTCTCAAAAAATCGCAGATGTCCCCCTGAAGGATACAGACCTGATGAGCACATGGTTGAACCAGCAAAGGCCTGGGGTCAAGATGAAGAGATGCTACTGGCAATAACTTAAAATGTATGTGGAAAAAAAAGAACGTATGGCCGTGAGCTCCTGGGGCAAATGCCTGTACATCACAGCAAAGGATTAAATGATACCAATGTAGTAACTCAAGAGTAAACACCCTCCCCCCCACCCCCCGGCAAAGATGCTGGGTGTATACCAGGACCCACTATGCCACGGACATAGAGTTTGCCTCATGGACACAGATACCCTCCTAGGGCAGAAAAGGGAAGTGAGGAAAAAAAGCAAACTATTAAATATTTTACCTAAGAAAGCAAAAACAACAAAAACGTCAGTTATCCCACAGTAATCATTTAAAATCTAATAGGGAGTTGTATTTTTAAAATGTTCAATATTTAAAGTGAAGGGAGACAATTCAGACTGAAAGAAACTCTATTAACTGGCAATTCTAAATCTAGCCACCTGCTGAAAGGTGGTCTCATAAGCAGAGCATGGCCATGCTAGAGAGTAACAACTGTGTTTTCTGCGAATACCTTAGTTGTAGTGTATGTTAACATGAGTATCCCTTTTCTCAGTTTTGGCTGAGGCCTCAAGCTAGTAATGGTCAGTCATGCCCACATTGCAAAAGAGGATATGAGTTCACTGAAGCAGACCTTGTCATAATTTTCAGGAACTTTAGAAGACTACCTGCCTCTATTCTTTTAAAAATGTTGGAGAGAATATTAGAAAGGATTTTTTTTTTTTTTTAAGAAGAGATGTTGGAATGCTCTTGTCTCACTACTGTGCTTTGAGGAATTTTTTGAGGGCCAAAGATACATAGGATGGATCCACTCTACGTCTATGTCAGGAGGTAGGTGGCTCCTTGGATTAGTCCAGAGTCCTGGATGTTCTCTTTGAGCTGCTTTAACAAGGTACTGGAGACTGGGTGGCTTATACAGCAAACTAGAAGCTGGGAAATCTGAGATCAAGGTGTGAGCAGATTTGATGTCTGGGGAGGACATCCTTCCTGGTTTACAGACAGTGCCTTCTTGCTGAATCTTCACATGGTAGAGTGAGAGGGAAAGGAACTGAGGTCTTTTCATCTCTTAAGAGATGAAAATCTCTTATACCAATCCTATCATGGAGGTACCACTCCTAGACCCTCATCCAAACCTAGTTATCGCCCAAAGTCCCCATCTCCAAAAATCATCGTATTGTGGATTAAGACTTCAACATATGAATTTTGGGAAGTCATGAATATTTGTGCATAGTCAGTACCTACTCTGGAGGATGTCCACTGGTCACATTTAATCCTTGGCTGTAACTTGCTGACATCTGTCCCTAGAGCCCATAGCCATTGTTCTTTTTGTTTGTTTATTTTTGCTTTTGTTTTTTTTTGGGGGGGGGTTATTTTTAATTTTTTTAATTTTTTAATTTATTTTTTAAATTTATTATGTTAATCACCATACAGTACATCCTTAGTTTTTGATGTACTGTTCCATGATTCATTGTGTATAACACCCGGTGCTCCATACAATATGTGCCCTCCTTAATACTCATCACCGGCCTAGCCCAATGCCCCACCCCCCTCCCCTCTAAAGCCCTCAGTTTGTTTCCCAGAGTTCATAGTCTCTCGTGGTTCATTCCCCCTCTGTTTAACCCCCCTTCATTCTTCCCTTCCTTCTCCTACCGATCTCCCTGCTATTCCTTATGTTCTACAAATGAGTGAAACCATATGATAATTGTCTTTCTCTGCTTGACTTATTGCACTTAGCATTATCTCCTCCAGTTCCGTCCATGTTGCTGCAAATGTTGGGTAATCGTTCTTTCTGATCATAGCCCTTGTTCTTTGATTTGCTTTTGAAGTCCTCACCAGTGATCACCACTTCATCTTGACTCAAGATGTGGCAGAGGAGAGGGGAAGAGAGATAGTGTGCTGGTCTGAGTTTCATCTAAGATCCTGTCCAGGACTTTGTAGAAGTACTGAGTGCATCAAGAAAGGGGTAAATCTGCAGATTCCTAGGAGCTGAGGGGGGCAGACATAAGTGGTTGTCCACAGAGTGCAATCCTGTATTCCTAGCACCATGAACAGAAAGTCAGTAATGCCTTCATTTCCTGACTGTTTGAGGGCACATACTCTATAGGATACCAGAAAAAAAGATAATGGGTGCATTTATAACCATTCAGCAAATATTAGAATTGAGTATCAAAGCTTGCTTTGTTGCAAGGGGAAATTTTGTGTCCCCTTCTGCCGTGCTTGCATTATGATAGCTAGCATTTCTTGCTCTCTCTGCCCACTGAGACAGAGCTAGAAGAAGAAGAAGGGAAAACTAGTGCATGAAGAAAGTGAAAACATTTACTGAAGCAGAAATTTTACCATGTCCCCCAAAGAAATAATTGGTAGATTGAAAATAGCTGACAGTGTCCACCCTGTGAGTTAGCATAGACTACTCTAATTAAATAGAGAAATATTTCAATGGTTATTCCAAATATACATATTACATCTAATATGTCCATATGAATTTAAAGTAGTTGCTCCCCAGAAAGCACTGACTGCTTTGCACAGCACTAGAAATGGTCTTGAATGCCATAAAGTTCTGTCAAAAGCTTTGTGGGTTTTTGCAATTTAAGCCAGAGATAAAAAATTCATTCCTTTATATGGATTATATCCAAAAGGAAAACATTGGAAATTAAAGGTGTTATAGCAATTGTAAGTTGAAATTTCTTTGCATTAAGTCAAAATATGGATATATTTGGAGAGAAGAGAGTATGAGAAATTGTCCTAAAGGTGACTGATAAGGAATTGTGAATCTTTATTTTTTTATTTTTTTAATGTTTTTTTTATTATATTATGTTAGTCACCGTACAGTACATCCCTGGTTTCTGATGTAAAGTTCGATGATTCATTAGTTGCATATAACACCCAGTGCACCATGCAATACGTGCCCTCCTTACTACCTTTTTAAATTTTTATTATTATTATTATTTTTCTTTTTTATAATGATTTTTTATTATATTATGTTAGTCACCATACAGTACATCCCCGGTTTCCGATGTAAGGCTCGATGATTCATTAGTTGTGTATAACACCCAGTGCACCATGCAATACGTGCCCTCCTTAATACCCATCACGGGCCTATCCCATTCCCCCACCCCCCTCCCCTCTGTGGCCCTCAGTTTGTTTCTCATAGTCCATAGTCCCTCATGTTTCATTCCCCCTTCTGATTACCCCCCTTTCTTTATCCCTTTCTTCCCCTACTGATCATCCTAGTTCTTATGTTCCATAGATGAGAGAAATCATATGATAGTTGTCTTTCTCTGCTTGACTTATTTCACTTAGCATTATCTCCTCCAGTGCCGTCCATGTTGTAGCAAATGTTGAGAACTCGTTCTTTCTGATAGCTGAGTAATATTCCATTGTATATATGGACCACAACTTCTTAATCCAGTCATCTGTTGAAGGGCATCTCGGCTCCCTCCATGATTTAGCTATTGTGGACATTACTGCTATGAACATTGGGGTGCATATGGCCCTTCTCTTTACTACATCTGTATCTTTGGGGTAAACACCCAGTAGTGCAATGGCTGGATCATAGGGTAGCTCAATTTTTAACTTTCTAAGGGACCTCCACACTGTTTTCCAGAGTGGCTGTACCAACTTGCATTCCCACCAACAATGTAGGAGGGATCCCCTTTCTCCACATCCTCTCCAACATTTGTTGTTTCTTGCCTTGTCTATTTTTGCCATTCTAACTGGCGTAAGGTGGTATCTCAGTGTGGTTTTGATTTGAATTTCCTTGATGGCTAATGATTTTGAACATTTTTTCATGTGTCTGTTAGCCATTTGTATGTCTTCATTGGAAAAGTGTCTGTTCATATCTTCTGCCCATTTTTTGATTTGTTTATTTGTTTCTCGTGTATTGAGTTTGAGAAGTTCTTTGTAGATCTTGGATACCAGTCCTTTATCTGTAGTGTCATTTGCAAATATCTTCTCCCATTCCGTGGGCTGCCTCTTAGTTTTTCTGACTGTTTCCTTGGCTGTGCAGAAACTTTTAATCTTGATGAAGTCCCATAAATTCATTTTATCTTTTGTTTCTCTTGCCTTTGGGGATGTATCATGAAAAAGGTTGCTTTGGCCGATGTCGTAGAGGTTGCTGCCTATGTTCTCTTCTAGAATTTTGATGGATTCCTGTCTCACATCGAGGTCTTTCATCCATTTGGAGTTTATTTTTGTGTATGGTGTGAGATAGTGGTCAAGTTTCGTTCTTTTGCATGTAGCTGTCCAATTTTCCCAGCACCATTTATTGAAGAGACTGTCTTTTTCCCACCGGATGTTTTTTCCTGCTTTATCAAATATTAGTTGCCCAAAGAGCTGAGGGTCCATTTCTGGGCTCTCTATTCTGCTCCATTGGTCTATGTGTCTGTTTTTGTGCCAGTACCATGCTGTCTTTGTGATCACAGCTTTGTAGTACAGCTCAAAATCCGGCATTGTGATGCCCCCAGCTTTGTTTTTCCTTTTCAACAGTTCCTTGGAGATTCGGGGCCTTTTCTGGTTCCATACAAATTTAAGGACTATTTGTTCCAGTTCTTTGAAAAATGTCCTCGGTATTTTGATCGGGATAGCATTGAAAGAGTAGATTGCTCTGGGTAGCATGGACATTTTAACTATGTTAATTCTTCCGATCCATGAGCATGGAATATCTGTCCATCTTTTTATGTCTTCCTCAGTGTCTTTCAAGAGTGATTTATAGTTTCTAGAATATAGGTCCTTTACGTCTCTGGTTAAGTTAATTCCAAGGTAACGTATGGTTTTTGGTGCTATTGTAAATGGGATGGATTCCCTAATTTCTCTTTCTTCGGTCTCGCTATTCGTGTACAGAAATGCAACTGATTTCTGAGCATTGATTTTGTATCCCGCCACGTTACTGAATTGCTCTATAACTTCTAATAGTTTGGGAGTGGCTTCTTTTGGGTTTTCCATATAGAGTATCATGTCATCTGCAAAGAGAGACATTTTGACTTCTTCTTTGCTGATTTGAATACCTTTGATCCCTTTTTGTTGTCTGATTGCTGTTGCAAGGACTTCTAGTACTATGTTGAATAATAGTGGCGAGAGTGGGCATCCTTGTCGTGTTCCTGATCTTAAGGGAAAGGCTTCCAGCTTTTCCCCATTGAGAATAATATTTGCAGTAGGCTTTTCATAGATGGCTTTTATGAGATTGAGAAATGTACCTTCTATTCCTACACTCTGAAGGGTTTTAATCAGGAAAGGATGCTGTATTTTGTCAAATGCTTTTTCGGCATCAATTGAGAGGATCATATGGTTCCTGAGTCTTTTCTTGTTGATATGATGTATGACGCTGATTGATTTGCGAATATTGAACCACGCTTGCATCCCAGGTCTGAATCCCACTTGATCGTGATGGATAATCCTTTTAATGAACTGTTGGATTCTATTAGCAAGTATCTTGTTGAGGATTTTGGCGTCCATATTCATTAGGGCAATCGGTCTATAATTCTCCTTTTTGAGGGGGTCTTTGCCTGGTTTGGGGATCAAGGTAATATTGGCCTCATAGAATGAGTTTGGTAGCTTTCCTTCTGTTTCTATTTTTTGAAATAGCTTTAGGAGAATAGGTATTATTTCTTCTTTGAAAGTTTGGTAGAATTCCCCAGGAAAACCGTCCGGGCCTGGAGTTTTGTTATTTGGAAGGTTGTTTATCACTGACTCAATTTCTTCATCATTAATTGGCCTGTTTAAGAAATCAATTTCTTCCTGTTTCAATCTTGGTAGTTTATAGGTTTCCAGGAAGGATTCCATCTCTTCCAGATTGCTTAGTTTATTGGCATATAGCTGTTGATAAAAATTTCTAATAATCCTTCCAATTTCAATGGTGTTCGTCGTGACCTCTCCTTTTTCATTCATAATTTTAATAATCTGGGTCCTTTCTCTTTTGTTTTGGATAAGTGTTGCCAGTGGTCTGTCAATTTTATTGATTCTCTCAAAGAACCAGCTTCTAGTCCTGTTGATCTGCTCTACTGTACTTCTGGTTTCTGCTTGATTGATTTCAGCTCTAAGTTTGGTCAACTGCTTCCTCGTGTGTGGATTAGGCCTGTCCCTTTGTTGCTATTCCAGCTTCTTGAGGTGAGAATATAAAAACTGCATTTTAGATTTTTCTATTCTTTTGAGTGAGGCTTGGATGGCTATGTATTTCCTCCTTAGGACTGCCTTTGCAGTATCCCATAGGTTTTGGACTGTTGTATTTTCATTCTCATTGGTCTTCATAAATTGTTTAATTTGATTTTTGATTTCCTGGTTTATCGAGTCATTCCTGAGCAGGATGGTTCTTAGTCTCCAAGTGTTTGAGTTTCTTCCAAATTTTTCCTTGTAGTTGAGTTTCAATTTCAGAGCGTTGTGGTCTGAGAATATGCAGGGGATAATTTAAATCTTTTGGTATCGGCTGAGACCTGTTTTGTGTCCCAGAACATGGTCTATTCTTGAGAATGTTCCATGGGCATTAGAATAGAATGAGTATTCTTTGGTTCTGGGGTGTAGTGTTCTCTAGGTCCAACTCGTCGAGTATGGCATTCAAAGCCTTTGATTCTTTGCTTAGTTTTTGCCAGGATGTTCTGTCTATTTCTGAGAGTGGAGTGTTGAGGTCCCCTACTATTAATGTATTTTTATTTATATGTCTCTTTATTCTGGTTAAGAGTTGGCTTGTGTATCTTGCTGCTCCCCTGTTGGGGGCATATATATTTATAATTGTCATATCCACTTGTTGAATACTTCCTTTAAGAATAATATAGTGCCCTTCTGCGTCTCTAACTATAGTCTGTAGTTTAAAATCCAATTTATCTGATATGAGAATTGCTACCCCAGCTTTCTTTTGAGGTCCATTTGCGTGAAAGATGGTACTCCATCCCCTTACTCTCCGTCTGAATGCATCTTTGGGTTCGAAATGACTCTCTTGTAGACAGCAAATGGATGGTTCATTTCTTTTTATCCAATCTGCAACCCTGTGGCGTTAAGCAAGAATTTAAACCATTAATATTAAGACTGAGTACTGAGAGATATGCTTTTAATGATGCCATGTTGTCAGTAAAGTCTTTGTTTGTATTGGCTGTGACTTTCTGTTCTGTATCACTCTTGGGGCCTTTTTACTTTTATAGAACCCCCCGTAATATCTCCTGTAGGGCTGGTTTCGTGGTTACAAAATTGGTTAGTGACTGTCGATTCTGAAATGTCTTTATTTCTCCATCAATTCTGAATGACAGCCTTGCTGGATAAAGGATCCTTGGCTGCATGTTTTTCTCTGAAAGAGCTTTAAAAATGCTCCCCCAACCGTTTCTCTCATTCCAGGTCTGTGTAGACAGGTCTGACGTAATTCTGATGCCTTTGCCTTGGTACGTGAGAAATTTCTTTGCCCTGGCCGCTTTCAATACTGTATCCTTGGATGTAATATTTGCGAAATGCACTATGACGTGACGTGGCATAGGTTTGTCGTGGTTGAGCTTGGGAGGGGTCCTCTATGCCTCTTGGACACGAATGTTTGTTTCCCTTGCTAGATTAGGGAAGTTTTCAGCTACAATTTGTTCAAATATCTCTTCTAGACCTCTGTTTTTCTCCACCCCCTCGGGGATGCTGATGATTCTAACATTGGATCGTTTCGTTGAGTCAGTAATCTCCCGTAGCCAACAATCGTGGATGTGGATTTTTTTAAAAGCATCTTCTATTTTAATTTTTTCCTCTATTAACCCATCCTCCAATTCACTAACCCTTTCCTCTGCTTCGGTGACCCTGGCCGTCAGAGCCTCTAGTTTTGCCTGCATTTGGCTCATAGAATTTTTAATTTCTGTCAAATTCGCTCTCATTTCTGACTTTAGGGATTCTATATTCTCAGAAACCTTTTCGTTAATACTTTTTTCAATTCTGCTCATCATTTTGACCATCGTTACTCTGAATTCCATTTCTGATACTTTGGTTACATCCATATCCATTATTTCTGTGGCAGAGGCCACAGACTCACTGTCTTTTCTTTGCTGGGGGGGGGGGCTTCTTCTTCTTGTCATTCTGATGAGGAGAGGTTGCGGGGTTGTCCAGAGCCCAAATTATTGACTGGGTCCCAGGCCGTGCCCCTTGTTTTATAGAGATCTTAGAGATGTGGGCTTCTTCTTTAAAGATTTTATTTATTTATTTATTTATCTGAGAGAGGGAGGTAGACAGTCAGCAAGAACGGGAACAGAAGCAGGGGAGTGGGAGAGGAAGAAGCAGGCTCCCAGCAGAGGAGCCCGATGAGGGACTCCTTTCCGGAACGCTGGGATCACGCCCTAAGCCGGAGACAGGCACTCAATGACTGCGCCACCCAGGCGCCCCGGGTTGTGGGCTTCTTGATTTTTCAGCCTGCCTTCTGTGTTCTGGGGGAGGGGCCTGCCACACCGATACTCAGGCAACCCTGTTTGGGTAGAGTCTCTGTGTCCCCCGCGAGGGGGGATGGGGATGGGCACGCTGTGAGCCGGTATTTCCAGGCTTTTGTTCTCTGGCGGCTTTCCCTGGCGGTCGGCTATGCCTCTTCTGAGAGTCAGAGCAGCAGAGGCTGCATTGTCATAGAACAGAGGGATTGTGGCCCGTTCTCCACTGATGTTCTGGCCACTTTAACTCTGTTACTGTTGGTGCTGCTCAACCCTGCAGCGTCCCGGGATGTGCGCCCCACACCCGTTGTCCCTGCCCTCACTTCCAGGGCCGGCGTGTCTCTGTCCTTTGTGTTTCTAATGCCGCCAGCCACCGGCCGCCCCGCGCGCTCCCGGGTCTCCCAGTCTCAGTCTATGCCCGGTGAGCACACCGCGATTCCGGAGTTCCGTGAGAAGCCTGGTGGCGCGCGCACCCGGTTCAGGGTCTCAGTCTGCTGTTTCGCGGGTGCCGACCGCGAGTCTGCCCGCTCCCCCGTGCAGGTGGCCTGCCAGCCGCCAGCTGCCCCGCGCACACTCCGGGAGCTCCAGGTCTCAGTCTGGATCCCGTGAGCACACTGGGATTCCGGTGTTCCAGGAGATGCCTTGTGGCGCGCGTTCACAGCTCACCGGTCTCCGTCTGCTCTCTTGCGGTTGCGGTCCCTGAGTTCGCCCGCTCTCCCGTGCAGGTGGCTACTGCTTCCCGGCGCCCAAACGCGGCGGCTCCCTCCCCCTTCCGTTTATCTTCTGATATCTGTGCGCGGTTTTACGGCTCCCCTCTTGGTACCTCAATACTCAGTGCTGGAGGTGTTCATTTGTAGAGATCCAGATGTATCTTCCTGCGTCTCAGGCTGATTCCGTGGTTATTTAGGCTGGTCTGTTACCTATCCAGCTCTACTCAGGTGACCGGCTGAAAAAGGGGTCCCCTACTCCTCCGCCATTTTAACTCCTCAGGAATTGTGAATTTTTAAATTGAGTTTGGACAAATGAGTTAGGCCAACTTTAAAATGACTGTTCTCAAATTAAGCCCATATTTAAAGTATAAGACTTGGAAATTTAAGGTCCCTCAGAAAAAAAATATTTAGCTCATTGGCTCCATTTGACTATTTCATGAAGATTTTTTAATCTTAGAACTAGGGTTGTCTTTTTAAAATTAATTCCGTTAAATGTGTATGAAATCATAATGCTAAAAACATACAGAGATAGCTCAGGGATTTTTCTTATTCCTTAGTGGGTCATGGTGCTGTATAAAAAGAGGAGCAATGTGGCACAGATTATTTTACAGTAAATGTTCACTCCCTGGCAGGATTTCTGGATTTCTGGGATGGCAATATGAAGAGTTTTCTTCCAGAATTGTGAATGTAAGGGAACCCTCTGTCACGGGCATGTGATCCAGAAAATTGTCTGAATACTTGCAACAATGATACCAAAGTCTCAAAAAATATTTAGTGAACTCTCAGTGTATCAGCTGTATTGGTCATTGTGACCTCTCAAGGCTGACCTGATTGATTTTTCTGAAATACAAGTAAACATCAGCATTGTCTCCTGTCTCCAAAAATGTGAATACAAATTCATGGTATGCACAAGAAACAAGTATTTAGAGGTCCCGAGTGTGTTTGTAGTGAGCATGAGCTCTGCAAAGTTAACATACAAAATGCAAGGCCAATAGCATATGGTGGTGCAAACCAAACTGAAAGATTACAGTCATTTAATGGGAAACATTCAATGCTTCTGGATGCACACTGATTATCAAATTCACCTGTTAGAAGAGTTTTATTATTTATTATCTAAAAACCAAGCTATGCATTACCAGTAGATAGCCCTGGAGACTGCAATCACTATGGAAGGATATTTGATAATATTTAAGTTTGCTGAATTGGGTGTGCATTGAAAGGTAACAGCACTGCATGAAAAATTCTAGCTTTTTGTTTTTTTTAAGCTTGAGTTCATGCATGATTGCATACCAACTGGAAACATTATGCAGAACTAGTACTGCAAATATAGCCTAGGGCCTGCATATGGTCTTTTGACATGCTACCTTCTGTTATTCTGCTGAATAAGGCTTAACGGCCCTAGATGCACTTTTAAGGAATTAGTGATCATAATGAAAATCACAGCCCTTATTCTCTGCTGCATGGGTTGAAATAAGCATGTATGGCCAAACATAACAGGGCTGGGAGGAAAAATAATGCTTTGCCCTCAGGAATTTGACCCTATTTGAATTTTACTCATGCTTTAGAGGTCTATGGACTTTCCTACTGTTGAAAGAGTACAAATTCTAAATGATGGCTTCAGATAGAAAAACAGAAAAGCAGGCACTGCTTGGGTCAGCATTTTGAATGAACACTTGTTCTCTTCTTTGATTATTGAGAAGCTCAGCATCTTCTAAGTTCACAGGCAGAAGCTGTCATAATAATACATGAAGTGACTATAACCAATTAACCAGCACACAGTATGTATGTTTCCTATCAGGGTTTCATGCTTTACTAGCTATCCGTTTTCCTCTCCAATTTAAAAATCTATTTATGATTATAAGTAATCCTAAATCATGTGATCATGTGATTATTTTTCTTCTAGAAATCTGTACAAATCTTAATGAACTAAATATATGGCCTAAATACACACACACACACACACACACACACACAGTCTCCTGGAAGAATAAAATATTTATATCTTCTCTGATATCCCTTATGTAAGCAAAAGTAATTTAAAGAAACAGACAAGAAAATCTATTAAAAAATAATCTTGGAGATGTTATAAGAATATCTTCCAAATACAAGGGCATCTAGCTAAATTAAAGAAGTACAATGAGCAAAAACATTACCTTCCAGACCCTGAGAAGAATTTCTCTAAGAATTACAATGTCCTGAGAGCCTAAAGAAAAATCTCTAATTAGACGAGCGAGGTCTAGGGGGTATTTGAATGTCCTGGGAGAAGTGGAGAACATCCCTTTTGAAAACTCAGCTCCTCAAGGGTTTATTTCTGGGCCGTCTATTCTGTTCTATTAATCTATATGTCTTTTTTTGTATCAGTACCATTCTGTTTTGATTACTACAACTTTGTAGTAGATCTTGAAATCTGGGATTGTGATGCCTCTAGGTTTTCATTCTTTTTCAAGATCTCTTTAGTTATTCTGGATCTTTTGTGGTTCCATACAAATTTTAGGATTATTTGTTCTAGTGAGAAATACTGTTGCTATTTTGATGGGGATTGCATTAAATATGTAGATTGCTTTGGGTAGTATGGACATTTTAACAATATTTATTCTTCCAGTCCATGAGAATGGAGTATCTTTCCATTTGTGTTGTCTGTGACTTTTTTCATCAAAATTGTATGATTTTCAGTCAGGTCTTTCACTTTGTTTACATTTATTCCTAGGTATTTTATTATTTTTGGTGCACGTGTAAATGGGATTTTTGTCTTAATTTCTCTTTCTGCTACTTCATTATCAGTATAGAAAAATGCCACAGATTTCTGTACTTTTTTTTTTTTTTTTTGTATCCTGCAACCTTTCTGAATCTGTTTATCAGTATTAGTAGTATTTTGGTAGCATCTTAGGTTTTCTATACATATCATGCCATCTACAAATAGTGAAAGTTTTACTTCTTCCTTACCAATCTGGAAGTTTTTTTATTTCTTGTCTGATTGTTGTGGCTAAGGCTTCCAATACTAGAATGAATAAAAATGGTGAGAGTGGACATTCTCATCTTGTTCCTGAGCTAGGGGGAAAGCTCTCACCATTTTTCACCATTGAGTATGATATTAGCAGTGGGGTTTTCATGTATAGCCTTTATAATGTTGAAATATATTTCCACTAAACTTAGTTTGTTTGAGGATTTTTATCATGAAGGGGGCTTATTTTTTCATTCAGTATTTCTCTATTCTGTTCAAGAATATTTCCAGCACTCAATTCTCTTTATATTTCATGTTCTTAAAAAATTTTGAGAAGGCATCATTAAAAATTGTCATCTTTCACATTCATAATTTTTAATCTGAAGTCAAACTTTGATTAAACAAGGATATATTAATATTTAGATCACTTACTTCTATTTAAAAAGCAGATGTGACTTAATTTGGTTAATATGTAAGTAATAAAAGTGATAAATCTTACCATTTTTAGATGACAACATTCTTTCACTTGAAAATATTTTACTAAAAAAATAACTTAACAGATAAATTTATATTTCTTATAATCTGTGAATTTGGAGCCAATTATAAACCTGTTTCCTTATTTTCCCAGGGTAGAAATGCCCAAAACAAACAAAAATACAGAGCTAGACCAGTATTTGAATCTTAGTATAATAATGTTGAGTATCTATGAAATCATATAATTTCAATAGAAATTAATTCATGAAAAAGTACTGTTTCAAATTAAAATATGTGGTTTTATTATTCATATTACTATTATTACTTTGTAATAATGTTCCGTGCAGCGCTGTGAGTTGGCAACAGAAGGGAATCACATGAATGTCCTGCATCTGTGAAGGGCTCAATGGCTGCGGTAACTGATGGGCCTTCTGGAATGTTGTGCAGCACAAGGAGGCGCCTGCTCCAGACCCTGGAGGGGCCCCAGCGATGTGTTCCTTCACAACCAAAGGGCAGAGCAATAGGCATAGTACCATAAGCCCCATGCCCCTTTGGGGAAAAGTCTCCCAGCTCACCAGGATTTCGAGCAATGGATGAGAGGTGGTTTAAGGTCGCTTTTCTGATATTCATACAGATATGTGGATAGGGACTGTGCATCGGGCCAAGGCCGTTGGCAGGGCCCTGAGGGCAGTTTTGGGGAGGAGTTGGGGATCCAGGTTCACATGGGAGCAGGAGTCTAGGAGGGAGCCCCGAGGAGCCCAGAGGCTGGTTTCTGGGATCTGGGTCCCTTTGTGCCACATCGGTGCCCTGGGTGCTGGGTCCCTGTGGCACCTGCGCTCACCCTGAGACAGCGCTGGACTTTGTTGGCAGTAGGGAACTCCTTCCTGTCCTTCAAGGAGGTGGGGCAGGGGATCCCATCGTTCAGCTCCTGCCCTGTCTCCCATGTGGAGCTCTTTAAAGACAGTGCCTGGCAGCCAGGCGGGAGGCCTCAGAGGTCTGTCTGGCTGCCTTTGCTGATCCTCAGACCCAGGGGACACCCTTGCAGACACACCACAGGCCAGGATGCACGCAGCTCCACCATGGAGAGAAAAGTGACCCAGCTCGAGGGCCTTGGATTCACTCTGGCCCTGGTGAGAGGCACCTCAGGAATCCTCTTTCCACCCTGCCCACCGTGGCATCGGTGTGAACATGAAGGCATCCCCAGGGTATCCACTGCCCTGCAACCTCCTCCAGCCCAGGGCGGGACCTCCCCCACATACCCCTCTTTCCCTGAAACTGGGGGAATGGGGCTGCCCAGGGATGGCTCGGAGAGGTGGCCTGGCCTGGCCTAGGTCGCTTGGTATTACCTTCCGGCCCCTCCTGGCAAAGGCCCTGCGGCGTCGGGGGCGCGGGTTGAGCCAGTGTCTGCAGCATGTGAAAAGTCCCTCACCCTGGGGTTTCTGGAAGCCAGAGCCCCGGACAATGGGCACGCAGCAAGAGAACATCTTTCACTATCGACTGTCTCCGGCCAAGTGAGCCTGATACGGGACTGCACTACGATGTGGTTGCCTGGTGACCGGGGTTCCAAGTTCTGTTGGGGGTCAGTTATCAGGGAAGTGACTTCACTTCCTGGGATCCCCTCCCTGAGTCCACACCTGGACTAGCACCTACACAAACAGTGCTCTGGGCTGCTGACTGCTCATCCCCTTTCTGCATGCCATGCCACATGCGTACCCAGTGACACCAACACAACCCTCTCCACAAGCCCCACGGAAGGTCTGGGTGCAGCCAGGGCCCCAGCTTAGAAACACCCCGGGCTCTGACGCAAGTCTCCATCTTCCCTGTTTTGGATCCCAGAGAAGCCGTTGTGCCTGTCAGGGATGGTCTGTGTCTTGCCTGTGCGATAGGGATTATTCCAGCATGTACTTCTTGCAGAAGTCCACAGGCATAGGTGGGATACCATCTAAGAAATTGGGGGAGTGGTGTCGTACATAGGGAATAACTGCCACCACATTTTCTTCCTTTCTCACCTTCTCTGAGTCTGTAGCTCTTCCGATCCCGCCCACAGTCCCTATTGTGTTGTGTGTGTAACTGTGCACATGTGTGTGCCCCAATACTCCTATTGTGCAGGCCCAGAAGATGACAGTCCCACCTAGGGTTTATGGGAAATAGCTTTCCCAGGTCTTAGGCTTTCTGATTTCCAAGGCCAATCCTGCAGAAGGCATTGGAACCTTGGCTTAGAGGGGCTGAGCCCTCCCTTACCCCTAGACGCTGCCAGTTGTGTGTCACGAGCCATCCCTCCTTTCCTCTGGGTGTCATGCGGGCAGGGGTGCCGTCAGTGGGTTGCCCTGGCCTGGGCTCCTCCTCAGACAGGTACGTGCTGGGAAGCCTCCTGCCTGGGATGTCGATGTTTCTTCTCACCCCCATACCACCTCCAGGTCTACAGCCAGTTCCAAAACACAACCTCTTCCCGAGCTTCCAGTGAGTAGCTAGGTTCAGCCAGGGCCCCAACATTGAGGACACTCGGAGAGCTGGGTTCAGGCCTGGTTCTGCCTTCTTACCAGTCTGTGATTCTGGGCAAGGCACGGACCCTGCTGGGGTCTTCCCCTCGTTGCAGAAGCTGCCTGTTACATAACTGATTTTATTTCATTTGAAAGATTTTCTATGTTGGTTTGAGAGACAGAGTGTGGGGGGTGGGGAGGATAGAGGGAGAGGGGAGACAGAATCTCAAGCCGACTCTGTGCTGAGTGTGATGCCCAATGCTGGTCTTGATCCCAAGACCCTGAGTTCGTGACCTGAGTCCAGATCACGAGTAGGAGGCTTAAGCAACTGAGCCACCCAGGCACCCTGGCAAAAGAACACTGTCGATATATTTCCAGGCAATGCAGGGAAGTGACTAGTGCAAGAGGGAAGACAAACATGGGGGACTCTGTATTTCCCTAACTTACTGCCTAAAGAGATTTCATTTCTAGTCTACGGGTCAGGGATGAAGAATACAGGCGAAGCTCAGCCATTTCCATGAGTTGGAGACAGAAAGATGGAAGTTTGGAGAAAATATAGCTGTGGTTTACAGTACAGAATACTGAGGAGAGCTGCACAGAGAAAGAGGACCTCAGAAAGCCATCTAGGAGCACTTTTGAGTTTTCATGGAATTCCTCAGTAGGGCACGTGTGTGAGGAACCTATGTGGTGTGGGGAAAATCATAGCCCAGGGGAAGCAGAGAGGAAAATGTCACTAGCCTTCACACACAATCAGGAAAAGTCTGTGCTACCAGCAGCAGGCAGAGTGGAAAACCTCGTAATTTGTGGGACATTGCAAAGAGAGCTCAGAATACCAACAGAACAATAGCAAAATACATTGAAGACTACTGTGATACCACCTAACAAACCTTTGGAAAGCTAGTCTGGAAGGATAAAATCGTCTTCCAGGAACCTACCTCACCATCAGAACAATCCTCAAGAGTGTGTGTAGAAATATAAGCCATAGTTAATATCTAACAATTAAAATTCACAATACCTGTCTTCCAACAAAAGATTACCAGGATGCAAAGAAGGAGAAGAGTTCACCTCGTACTGAGGAGAAAGATTAAACAATAGAAACCTACCCAGAAATGAAAAAGACGATGGAAGTATTGCACATGGACATTCAAACAACTGTTAGACGTTTTATATACGTAAGAATGTACGCAAAGGATGAAGTGAAACAGAGATATAGAAAATATGAAAACAAGGAAAACCCAACTTCTGGAGCTGAACAGTGGCACGTCTAAGATGAAAAATGTAGTAGATGGGCTTTCTTTCCCGTTAGACACTAAATAGCAAAAAGAGAGCGAGAGACAGAGAGAGAGAGAGAACTTGAATGTATGATCATAGCAGTTGTCCAGAATAAAGCAGAGAAAAGGAAGGGTGCAAACCACGCCCTGCACACAAACACTAGAGTATGTGTGAGCTTTGTAGCAATTTCAAGTGGCCTGGTAGATACGAAATTGGCTGAGGTACAGAAAAAAACTGTTTGAAGAAGTAATTCTGATTGTTATCTGAATTGTATGAACCCTCTACACCCATATTTTTAAGAATTCAGGAATCCAGGCAACAAAAACCCCAAACATAAGGATCATGAAAAAAAACCTCCTTATCAACCTACATCCCAATAAAATTGCTTAAGACCAATGATAAAGAAAAAATCTAAAAAGCAGATGGAGATGAGTCCATTGCATTACCTGTCATGTCCCTAATTCTGTAGATGGTCTCTGTTTCTTTCTGGTCTGTGTTACTCTTGGAGTCTGTCTTCAATTACAGGATCCCCCTTCCTATTCTTGCAGGGTGGTTTAGCGGCCAAATCCTTTGAGTTTCTTTCTGTCCTGGAAGCTCTTTATCTCTGCTCCTATTCGGAATGACTCCTTGCTGGGTAAAGCGTTCTTGGCTGCATGTTTTTCTCACTTAGTACCATGACTCAATCACACCAGCCCTTTCTGGTGTGCCAGGACTCTGTGGATAGGTATGTGGCTAGTCTAACGTGCTTACCCCTGTCGGTGAAGATCCTTTTGTCTCAAACTGCTTTCAGGATTTTCTCTTTCTGTCTGAAATTGCAAACGTCACTAGTATATGTTAGGGTATTCCTCTATTCTTATGGATTTGGGGAAGAGTCCTCTCTACCTCTTGGACTTGAATGCCTGTTTCCCTCCTAGATTAGGGAAGTTCTCAGCTACGATCTACACAGATAGATCTTCTGTCCCTCTGTGTCTTCTCCCTCGGGGCCAGAAGTAATTCCAATATTGTTTCCTTTTGTGGCATCACTGATTTTTCGACTCCTCCACCCATGGTCCATTCGTTGGCTTTCTCTCTTTTCCTCAGCTTCCTTCCTTTCCATCAGCTTGTCTTTGGTGTCACTGACTCTGTCTTCTCCTCATTGACCCCAGCCGTTAGAGCATGCACATCCAATGTAGACTGCATCTCAGTTAGAGCCTTTGGAATTTGGGCCTGATTCGATTTCATTTCTGCACTATGAGAGTCTCTCGTGTCATTTATACTTTTTTCAAGCCCAGCTAGCAACTTTGTAATTGTCATCCTGAGTTCCAGCTGTGACTTCTTACTTAAAACCCTATGCATTAGATCAGTGGCAGAGAGTGTTACCTCTGGCTCTTTTTTTTTTTTTTTTTTTTTTTTTTTTGCTGTGAATCCCTCCCTCTAGTCACTTTTCCCAGAGAAGAATGGATGGGGGAGAGAGAGATTAGGATCTCACGGGGTGGACAAAACAGGGTGAGCCACATGGTCCCGAGTATCTTTTGGTCTGTGTGTTGGAAGTCACTAAATCCCAAAATTGTAAAGAAAGCCAAACTCATATTATACAGAAATCAAATTGAATGTAGCAACAGGAATCCAAAAATGAAGAATATATGTATAAAATGTCAATGTAAAAAATGAAAGTTAAGAAAAGATTGAAAATTGAAGTGTTGCTAAAATTAAAAAAGGTAGTTGGAAAGGGAAAAAAGAAAAAAAAAACGAAATGGAAAATTTTGAATGGAGAGAGAAATGAATCATGAGAAAAAGCCTCGAGCTCTAGGTGCTATTTTCCCCTAGCGCTGGAGTTTGGCCGTCCTCTTTGGTCTGTAAACTTGCTGTTCACTTGTTCTTTCACCTCGTTTTCGGGGGGCAGGGGCCCAGTGCGCTGATTCTCAGGTGGTTTTGCCTGGACGGGGATGCACTGCCCCCGTCAGGGGGCCCGGTGGGGCTCAGGGTCAGCTGGTTGTTCTGTGTGCCTTGTGTGCCCAGAGGGCTTTCCTCACCTCTTGAGAGGGTGAGAATAAAAACGGCCGCCCGCATCTGTAGGCGTGGAGGTGTGATGCTGTTGTGCGCCAAGTTCTGTAGACTTCTGCGGTGCTCCCCACACCAAAGCTCCTTGGGGAAGGCGGAGGGTCACAGCATTCCTGTCCTTTGCAGGGCTCCCAGATGGAGAGCTTCTGATCAAGTGGACTCCCCGTCAAGTGACTTCGTGCAAGGAGAGGGATCTCTCCCTTCTCCTCACTTGTGTCTGCAGCAGGAAGCGTAGGCACTGCTGTCACAACAACTGAACTGGAGGGTTATTAAGAATTGTGGCTGGCAGGGGCAGGGGGTCACTGCTGGAGGAGCCTGAGTGGTGTGGAGGGGCTATGCCCAGTGCCAAAGCCGCCAGTTGAGGCTCTGTCCATCCTGTAGCTTCCATGAGCACCCAGTGTGCTTTGGAAATGAGGAGGTTGTGGAATATAGGTGAGGTTCAGTGGGGTGGAATCCGAGCCGACGACCAGGAAGGAATTCTCGAGACGTCTTTGGTGCAAAATTGGTGGTTTATGACAGGACAGGTGGCAGAAAGAGCTGCTGCCCTGGCTTGTGAGGGCTGGCTGATGATAGACTATGGGGTTGGGGGAAGGTAAGGAAAAAGGGAGGTTGAGATAATACTTGCATATGTTAAAGAAGACTCACAAGGTACAGAGGCCCTGCCATTGTCTAGGGAAGGTGGTTTTGCCCTCTAGCAAGGCATGAACATTAAGACGGTTGGGAACTTCCTGGAGGCTGCAGATTATAAGGACATTTCGTTGTATCTGCTTTCCCTTCAGGAAGCTAAGTTATTGATAGAAATGCTTGGTTCTTGTAAACTGCTAAGACATTGGGAAACTGAGGGAGACTTAAGTCTTGCAGGATTGTGGTGTCTATAGGTTAACTCTTTCTTTGTCCTTTAGGGCAGCCAGGAGTGCCTGAGGAATGTCACGTACACCCCATGGTGGGGGGTGGGTGTGGGGTGTCAGTTCCGGCTTTGTCCTCAGCTAGCCTTCTCTTCCCTCCTCAGTAAAGGTCCCTCCTGTTCACAGAGGTTCAAGCAGTTCTTGCTGTTGCCACCTAGTGGACATAGGGATGAACACATTCAGGTCATGTCTGTGACTCACTGACCTGAGCTGCCATGAGAGGTTGGTTCCTTCCTGGGAGGAGAGGGCCCAAAAAGGATGGACCCAGAGCAAGCAGACAAGTGTGGCCCGGCCGACGCCCCTCTGCTGGCCTGGAAGCAGGACCTGGTTGCTCTACTTAGAAGCTGAGTTCTAGAGCAGGAGGGGCTGGAGTGGATGGGGTGTGTCCTGGGACGGGGTCTGGATGAGGGGTGTTCCAGGGCGGGGTGTGTGTGTGTGTGTGTGTGTGTGTGTGTGTGTGTGTGTGTGTGTGGTGGGGCAGGGATGCTTGTGGAGGGAGGATCCATGAGGGCGGTATGGACAGGCTCTTCCCTGCTTCATGGGTCCCGCCCAGGTAGCCTGATGGCCTCACTGCTGGCTTGTCTTCCTCATGATTTCAGGGTTCCTCTCTAGTCTCCGGGGACCCTCCTTTCCCGAGCAAGTCTCCACGGAAAGAAAGAGAGTATAGATAGAGGACCCTGCAGCCAATACTGCAACAATGGGACTAAAGTGTGTTCCAGAAATTGTGCTTTTAGGAAACAGTCCTAAAGCCAAAGAGATTTACGGCACATTGTACCCTTCACTTTAAGGATGAGACTCAAAGAATTGGAGAGGTCTCAATTGTTCGGCAAGTGGTGCTGCTGAGTAAATGATGTGTAGCCCCTGAAAATGCAGAAGGGGACAGGAGAGGAGTAGCAGTGCCTGTCCACTGTGGGGACCTCAGGCCGAACAAGAGCCCAGCTGTGAAACCCTCCCTGCCCCACCCTGTCCCACACACAGGCAAACCCCCTCCCCCGCACACACTCACCCATACACTCCGAGAGAAAGGACTGGAAGAGGGACGCCATGCGTTATGGGCTATCATGGTAGAAGGTAGAAGGAATGTGTCTTCCTTTCTTCATATTTACATCACTATTTTACTAACAAAACGTAATCTGGCTAAAACCTTAGAGAACCTTTTAATTACCTGATATGTTTGTAATAAAGAGGAAGATTTAATATGCAGTCTCAATATTTTTATAATATGCACATTAGAATCATTGAAACCTGGCCTATCCTGGAAAATGAAAGATTTTGCAGGTGTCTCATGGACCCAGGTATTTCTGGCTCTTGGGTCACACTTACAAAAGGGAAGCCTATCCCAGATCATGAAAACATTTCATTTTGGGGCTTCACCTGCGCAGTATTGTATCAGGAATATTCCTTTGTAGTAAAATGGTGGGTTTTTTTTGTTTCTGTTTTTGTGTGTTTGTTTGTTTGTTAAGAGAAAGAAACCTGAAAAAAATAAATGAATCACTCATAGGTTACGTAGCTAGATAGAAAAAGGCCACACTGTCTGATCCCACACACATGAAAACCCAGAAGAAGTAACTCACAGAGGCAGAGAGGGGAGCTGTGGCTGCAGGGACTGTGCTGAGAGAATGAGCAGTATCTGACGAGTGGCACGGGAGTCTCCTGGAGGGAAATATTGTAGAAGGACAAGGTTGTGAAACACTCTGTATCGAATGACACCTGGATGTACAATTTAAAAGGATCAGAGTAAAATTCCATGAAAACTCAATTTATCTTTATTTATAGACCAGAATATATTAAGCTATGAAATAGGTGCATGAACAACGCAAAAATTAGAAACACTGGAATGACAGGGGAGGGAAAGCCATCCTTTGGGGATTCAGCGAGCAGGAACTGCTGCTCCGGGGCCGAGGCCAGTTGCTCCACTGAGAGAAATGGTTGCCAGCACCCTCCGGCAACCCCGATAATTGGTGCTGTAGCCTGCTTGGACTCCGGGGCTGCCAAAGGTGCAGGTGGCTCTTGAAGCTGCTGACAGGGAGTGAGAGCTCTGTGTATATCCTCCGCTGGCTCTGACAGGGCAAGGGGCATCAGGGGCCCTTCAGGGACCTCCATAGCTAGTGCTGCAGCGTGCGCGGGCGCCCAGGCTGCCATAGATGCCAGTGGCTCTTGCAGCGCATGACCGTTCATCAGGGCTGTGAGTGTAACCTCCGTTGGCTCTGACAGGGCAGGTGGCATCAGGGGCCCTTCAGGGACCTCCATAGCTAGTGCTGCAGCGTGCGCGGGCGCCCAGGCTGCCATAGATGCCAGTGGCTCTTGCAGCTCATGACCGTTCGTCAGAGCTGTGAGTGTAACCTCCGTTGGCTCTGACAGGACAGGTGGCATCAGGGGCCCTTCAGAGACCTCCATAGCTAGTGCTGCAGTGTGCGCGGGCACCGAGGCTGCACAAGGTGCAGGGGGGTCTTCAAGCTCCCGACAGGGAGTCAGAGCTGTGAGTATATCCTGCCGTGGCTCTGAAATGGGAGGTGTCATCACGGGTTCTTCAGGGACCTCCATGGCTGGTGCTGGGGCCTGCTGAGGCTCCTGGCTTTCCAAAGGCGCAGGTGACTCTTGCACGTCCTCACGGTGGATCAGAGCTCTGACCACCAGCTGCACTGGGCCCGACATGGCAGGTGACGTCCCTGCTCTTTTGAGTTGCTGAGCTCCAGCAGCAGTGTTGGGATTTTCCAGCTCAGGCTCTGAAGCTGCAGCAGGCACCACAGTGGGAGCTGGGACTAGCTTTCGGCGCGATTCTGGATCTTGCTCTGGGGCTGCTGCTGTCGCTCCAAGAAGAGAAAGTATGGTCATCATGATTGTCTTTCCATGTCCCTTCCAAATGAAGGCAACTTTGCCCACCACTCAATATTGTTTGAGTCTAAGAACCCGTCCCTGGGTGGTCTCCCCAAACTGTAGCCCATGGGGACAGTGATCTGAGACCACTCCTTGCTCCCAGCCACACTGCAGTCTGTGGAGGCTTGCTCTGTGTGGCCCACTCTCTCCCCTCCACAGCCCTCCATCAGTCACCCCCAGTCCTCCTCACCCCCAGCCTCCGGCTCAGCGGGCTCGAGGTGTCGCAGCCGAGAGAGGAGGAGCCAGGCACGTTGCTCCAGGTCTGAGCCTGGCACATTGAGCCCTACGTATGCCAGTAGTGTCTTTAGGCAGGGAAATTCTGGGGGCTGGAAGAAATCTTCAGGGTAGTGGCCCAGCCAGGTGCCCAGGATGGAGGAGATGGCCCTGGGGACAGACAGGTGGGCAGAGGAGTCAGAGGACAGCGCACCTCCCACACGGATGCCCCAGGGAACCCCTGTGGGAACCTGGGGCCCTGGGTCCCCGGCTCCCGGCTATCAGAGCCCATTCCTACTCCATGTCCACCTTTGGGCTGACCCAAAGCCTCTGTGAGTGGGAGCCCTTGACCCCTGGTGTGACCATTTCTGTCCTCCAAGCGGAAGCTGGACGCCCTGCTCAGTCTCCCTGCCCACTTGCCGCGTGACTTCCACTGCATGTGGGCAGGGAGGGGTGGCGTGTCTGCCGTGGTCTTTGCCCTCAGGGCACACTAGTGCTCTGTGACTGTCCAACCAAGGAGGGAACAAAGGGACTCTGTCCCATCCCCGGCCTTCCCAGGACCCTCCCAATACCTCCCACTTCCCCTCCCGTGCCTACGTGCTGCCTCGTTCAGTAGGTGCCAGGAGAGGGTGTCCTTCCATGGACGCTAATCTCCCACTGGGTGGGGGATGTCCAGTCCCCGAGCTCTCCCTGGGTCTCCTGAGTACCTGCTGAGCACCCAGTGTCGACGTTCCACCAGATGTGTGGAAGCCATGCCCTTTGTTCTGGGTCCCAGGATTGGGGTAGAGACAGGGCTGGGAGGCGGCGGGGATGGGGAATGACTCTGTCAGGGGCTGAGGCTGCCCTCCAGCCCCCTCTGCTCTCCCACAGTGCCCACAGCCCACCCAGGGCTCCTCAGGACCCCTTTCCTCTTCTGCAGAAGCAGCCCTCAGACCTGGACCCTCTCACAGGAATTGCAGATGTGTGGGATGAGGGTCCAGCAGCCCCCAGAACACAGTCCCCTCACTGCCCTCTCGAAGAAGGAAGGGCCCTCTGCATTAGCCAAAGCTCACTCACATGCCCCGCTGCTCGCGGGCTCCGCCGATCTCGTCCCAGGAAGAGAGGACGCATCTGTAGCTAGAGGAGGCCAGAGGGGTGGGGGGGCGATCAGATGAAATGCCCTGTTACCCCCTCCCTCTCATCATACCCAGGGTCACTGTCTGACTGCCGACTAGAATGGAGCGCTAACCGTAACCCTAGATCGGCCACCAAGGGGCCCCTCCCAAGGGGTCTGGCGCCGCAACGCCAGGGATTGGGGACCCCCGAGCCCCATTGCCGCACTCACGCTGCCACCCCGCCACCACCTGGGCCGCTAGGGGCGCCACCGGTCATTCAGGGCGGGAGAAGGGGCAGGGCCCTCCGAGCCCCCTTCAAGCTTCGAAGGCCCCTCGCCCCAAAACGCTTGGGCCCACGCTCCCGCTCGCCAGCGCCCTCACCTCAGCCCGCTCCTCCGCTCGCCGCGCAGCTTGAGAAGCAGGCATGCTGGCCTCCTGGGGGCTAACCCTAACCCTAGGTAGGCCCTCGAGGGGCCTATTCAAGGGGCCTGGCGCCGCAACACCGGGGATTGGGGACCCCCGAGCCCCAGCGCCGGACTCACCCTGCTGCCCCACCGCCACTTGGGCCGCTAGGGGTGCGGCCGGTCATTCAGGGCGGGAAAACGGGCAGGGTCCTCCGAGCCCCCGATTACCTTCGAAGGCCCCCTGGGCCAAAACGCTTGGGCTCACGCTCCGCCTCGACAGTGCCCTCACCTCGACCAGCCCCTCCACTCGACGCAGAGCAGGCGGATCAGGCCTGCTGGCCTCCTTGGTGCTAACCCTCACTCTAGGTCGGCCCCCGGGGGGCCCCTCCCAAGGGGCCTGGCGCCCAAATGCCTGCGATTGAAGACCCCCGAGCCCCAGCGCCGAGCTCTCCGTGCCGCCCCGCCGCCACCCGGGCCACTAGTGGTACCGCTGGTCATTCAGGACCGGAGAACGGGCAGGGCCCTCCGAGCCTCCTGGGACCTTCGAAGGCCCCTGGAGCCAAAACGCTAGGGCCCACCCTCCCCCTCGTGAGCGCAATCACCTCGGCCCGCCCCTCCGCTCGCCGCACCGCTGGCGGATCGTGCCTGCCGGCCTCCTTGGGGCTAACACTAACCATAGGTCGGTCCCCGAGGGGCACCTCACAACTGGTCTGGCGTAGCAACACCGGGGATTGGGGACCCCGGAGCCCCAGCGCCGGAATCACGCTGCTGCCCCGCCGCCACCCTGCGCTCGGGCGCCGCCGGTCATTCAGGGCGGGAGTACAGGCAGGGCCCTCCGAGCCCCCGAAGACCTTCGAAGGCCCCCCCGCGCCAAAACGCTTGGGCCCACGCTCCCGCTCTCCAGCGCCCTCACCTTGGCCCACCCCTCCGCTCGCTGCACAGCTGGCGGATCAGGGCTGCCGGCCTCATAGGGGCTAACCCTAACCCTAGGTTTGCCCCCGAGGGGCCTATCCCAAGGGGTTTCACACCAAAACGCCAGGGATTGGGGACCCTTGAGCTCCAGCGCCGGATTCACCATGCCGCCCCGCCGCCACCTGGGCTGCTAGGGGCGCCCCCGGTCATTCAGGGCGGGAGAACGGGCAGGGCCCTCTGAGCCCACAGCAAACTTCGAAGGCCCCCCGCGCAAAAACGCTTGGGCCCAAGCTCGCTCGCCAGCACCTTCATGTCGGCCCGCCCCTCTGCTTGCGGCACACCCGGCGGATCCGGCCTGCCGTCCTCCTGGGGCTAACCCTCACTCTAGGTCGGCCCCCGGGGGGCCCCTCCCAAGGGGTCTGGCGCCCAAACGCCGGGGATTGGGGAACCGAGACGGAGTGCCGGACTTTACCCGCAGCCCCATGGGGTCTTGGGCCACCATGCCAGGGATCCTGGACGTCGTAGCCCCAGGGCCGGACTCACCCTGCAGCCCCCTGGCACCCGGGCTACTAGGGGCGCCGCCGGTCATTCAGGCAGGAGAAGGGGCAGGGCCCTCTGAGCCCCTGACCTCCTTCGAAGGCCCCCGCGCCAAAACCTGTGGGCCCGCGGTCCCGCTCGCCAGCTCCGTCCCCTCGGCCCGCCCCACCGCGCACCACACAGCCAGGGGATTGGGCCTGACGGCCTCCTGGGGGCTAACGCAAACCCTAGGTGGGTCCCCAAGGGGCCCATCCCAAGGGGCTTGGCGCCCCAACGCCGGGGATTGGGAACCTCCAAATCCCAGCGCTGGACTCACCCTGCAGCCCCCCGCCACCCGGGCCGCTTGGGGCGCCGCCGGTCATTCAGGGGGGGAGAACAGGTAGGGCCCTCCAAGCTCCCGGCGAGCTTCGAAGGCCCCCTGCGCCAAAACACTTGGGCCCACGCTCCCGCTCTCCAGCGCCCTCCCCTTGGCCCGCCCCCCTGCTCGCCACAGCGCCAATGGATCCTGCCTGCCGGCCTCCTGGGGGCTAATCCTAACCCTAGTTCGGCCCCCAAGGGGCCCCTCCCAAGGGGACTGGCACCGCAACCCCAGGGATTGGGACCCCTGAGCCCCAGCGCTGGACTCACCCTCCGCCCCACCGCCACCCAGGCTTGGCGCCGCCGATCATTCAGAGCGGGAGAACGTGCAGGGCACTCCGAGCCCCTGACGACATTCCAAGGCCCCCCGCACCAAAATGCTTGGGCCCACGCTCCAACTCCTCAGCGCCCTCAGCTCGGCCTGCCCCTCCACTCGCCGCACATCCAGCAGATAGGGCTTGCCGGCCTCCTGGGGGCTAACCCTAACTCTAGGTGGGCTCCTTAGGGGCCCCTCGCAAGGGGCCTGGCACCCCAACGCCTGGGATAGGGGACCCGAGACCCAGCGCTGGACTCACCCTCCGCCCCACCGCCACCCGGGCCGTTATTGGCGCTGCTGGTCATTCAGGCGGTAAAAGGGCCAGGGCCCTACAAGCCCCTGACGACCTTCAAAGGCCCCCCCAGCGCCAAAACTTGTGGGCCCACGGTCCCGCTCACCAGCTCCCTCCCCTGGCCCGCCGCAACGCGCGCTACACAGCCAGGGGATTGGGCCTGATGGCCTCCTGGGGACTAAGCCAAACCGTAGGTGGGTCCCCGAGGGGCCCATCCCAAGGTGCTTGGCATCCCAACGCCAGGGACTGGGGACCCGAGACCCAGCGCCGGATTCAGCCTGCAGCCCCCCACCCCCTGGGCCGTTAGGGGGCCCGCCGGTTATTCAGGGGGGGAGAACGGGCAGGGCCCTTGGAGCCACCAGCGACCTTGGAAGGCCCCCTGCGCCAAAATGTTTGGGCCCAGGCTTCTGCTCGCCAGCACCCTCACTCCGCCCGCCCCTCCACTCGCCGCACAGCCGGCATTTCAGGCCTGCCGGCATCCTGCTTGCTAACCCTAACCCTAGGTCAGTCCCCAAGAGGCCCCTGACAAGGGGCCCAGGGATGCAACGCTGGGGATTGGGGACCCCTGAGCCCCAGGGCCAAACTAACACTGCTGCCCCTCCACCACCTGGGCCACTAGGGGCGCTGCTGCTCATTCGGGGCAGGAGAACTCACAGGGCCCTCCCAGCACCCCCGACCGTCGATGCACCCGCTCCCCAAAGCGCTTGGGCCCACGTTCCCACTAGTCAGCGCCCTCACCTCAACCCGCCCCTCCGCTCGAAACACAGCAGGCGGATCGGACCTGCTGTACTCCTGGAGGCTAATCCTAACCCTAGGTCGGTCCCCGAAGGGCCCATCCCAAGGGGCTTGGCGCCCCAACGCTGGGAACCTCCGAACCCCAGCACTGGACTCACCCTGCAGCCCCCCGCCACCCGGGCCGCTAGGGGCGCCGCCAGTCATTCAGGGTCGAACGGGTAGGGCCCTCCGAGCCCCTGACGACATTCGAAGGACCCCAGCACCAAAACGCTTGGGCCCACGCTCCCACTCCTCAGCGCCCTCAGCTCAGCCTGCCCCTCCGCTCGCCGCACATCCAGCAGATAGGGCTTGCCGGCCTCCTGGGGGCTAACCCTAACTCTAGGTGGGCTCCTGAGGGGCACCTCCCAAAGGGCCTGGCGCCCAAACTCCGGGGATTAGGGACCCGAGACAGAGCGCTGGACTGTACCCGCAGCTCCCCCACCACCTGGGCCGCTAGGGGCGCTGCCGGTCATTCAGGCGGGAGAAGGGGCAGGGCCCTCCGAGCCCCCGCCGACCTTCGATGGCCCCCCCGCCCCAAAGCGCTTGGGCCCACGTTCCCACTTGTCAGCGCCCTCACCTCAACCCGCCCCTCCGCTCGAAACACCGCAGGCGGATTGGACCTGCCGGCCTCCTGGGGGCTAAGCTGAACCCTAGGTGGGTACCCGAGGGGCCCCTCCCAAGGGGCTTGGCGACCCAACGCCGGGGATTGGGAACCACTGAACCCCAGCGGTTAAATCAGCCTGCAGCCCCCCCGCCACTCCGGCCGCTAGGGGCGCCGCCGGTCATTCAGGCGGGAGAAGGGGCAGGGCCCTCCTAGCCCCTGAGGACCTTCGAAGGCCCCCACGCCAAAACTTGTGGGTCCACGGTCCCGCTCGCCAGCTCTGTCTCATCGGCCTGCCCCACCGCGTGCCACACAGCCAGGGGATTGGGCCTGACGGCCTCCTGGGGGCTAACGTAAACCCTAGGTGGGTCCCCGAGGGGCCCATCCCAAGGGGCTTGGCGCCCCAACGTCGGGAATTGGGAACCTCCAAACCCCAGCGCTGGACTCACCCTGCAGCCCCCCGCCACCCGGGCCGCTTCAGCCGCCGCCGGTCATTCAGGGGGGGAGAACGGGCAGGGCCTTCTGAGCCCCCAGCGACCTTCGAAGGCCCCCCGCGCCAAAATGTTTGGGCCCAGGCTTCTGCTTGCCAGCGCCCTCACTCCGCCCGCCCCTCCACTCGCCGCACAGCCGGCATTTCGGGCCTGCCGGCATTCTGCTTGCTAACCCTAACCCTAGGTCAGTCCCCGAGAGTCCACTGACAAGGGGCCTGGGGCTGCAACGCTGGGGATTGGGGACCCCCGAACCCCAGGGCCAAACTAACACTGCTGCCGTCCACCACCTGGGCCACTAGGGGCGCTGTCTCTCATTCAGGGCTGGAGAAGTGGCAGGGCCTTCCAAGCCCCCTTCGACATTCGATGGACCCCTGCCCCAAAGCGCTTGGGCCCACGTTCCCACTAGTCAGCGCCCTCACCTCAACCCGCCCCTCTGCTCGAAACACAGCAGCCGGATAGGACCTGCCCACCTCCTGGGGGCTAACCCTAACCCTAGGTCTGTTCCCGAGGGGCCCCTCCCAAGGGGCTTTGCGCCGCCATGCCCGGGATCCTGGACGTCCTAGCCCCAGGGCCGGACTCACCCTGCTGCCAACTGCCACCCGGGCCGCTAGGAGCGCCACCGGTCATTCAGGCGGTAGAAGGGGGAGGGCCCTACAAGCCCCTAACGACCTTCGAAGGCCCCCCTGCGCCAAAACCTGTGGGCCCACGGTACCGCCCGCCAGCTCCCTCCCCTGGCCCGCCGCAACGTGCGCTACACAGCCAGGGGATTGGGCCTTATGGCCTCCTGGGAGCTAACCCATTCCCTAGGTGGGTCCCTGAGGGGCCCATCCCAAGGTGCTTGGCGCCACAACGCCAGGGACTGGAGACCCGAGACCCAGCGCCGGATTCACCCTGCAGCCCCCCAGCCCCTGGGCCGGTAGCGGGCCTGCTGGTTATTCAGGGGGGAGAACGGGCAGGGCCCTCTGAGCCCCCAGCGACCTTCGAAAACCCCCTGCGCCAAAATGTTTGGGCCCAGGCTTCTGCTCGCCAGCGCCCTCACTCCGCCCGCCCCTCCACTCACCGCACAGCCGGCATTTCGGGCCTGCCGGCATCCTGCTTGCTAACCCTAACCCTAGGTCAGTCCCCGAGAGGCCACTGACAAGGGGCCTGGGGCTGCAACGCTGGGGATTGGGGAACCCCCGACCCCAGGGCAAAACTAACACTGCTGTCCCTCCACCACCTGGGCCACTAGGGGCGCTGCCGCTCATTCAGGGCAGTACAACTTACAGGGCCCTCCCAGCCACCGGACCGTCGATGGACCCGCTGCCCAAAGCGCCTGGGCCCAAGTTCCCACTAGTCAGCGCCCTCACCTCAACCCGCCCCTCCGCTCGAAACACAGCAGGCGGATCGGACCTGCCATACTCCTGGAGGCTAATCCTAACCCTAGGTCGGTCCCCGAAGGGCCCATCCCAAGGGGCTTGGCGCCCCAACGCTGGGGATTGGGAACCTCCGAACCCCAGCGCTGGACTCACCCTGCAGCCCCCCGCCACCCGGGCTGCTAGGGGCGCCGCCAGTCATTCAGGCTGGAGAACGGGTAGGGCCCTCCGAGCCCCTGGCGAGCTTCGAAGGCTGCCTTGTGCCGACGCTTGTGCCGACGCTCCCACTCACCAGCGCCCTCCCCTCGGCCCGCCCCTCCCCCGCCACACCGCCCATGGATCCTGCCTGCCGGCCTCCTTGGGGCTAATCCTAACCCTAGGTCGGCCCCCAAGGGGCTCCTCCCAAGGGGCCTGGCACCGCAATGCCAGGGATTGGGGACCCCCGCCCCAGCGCTGGACTCACCCTCCGCCCCACCGCCACCCGGGCCTTTATTGGCGCCGCTGCTCATTCAGGGCGGGAGAATGTGCAGGGCACACCGAGCCCCTGGCGCATTTCGAAGGCCCCCGCGCCAAACTCTTGGGCCCCCGCTCCCACTCCTCAACGCCCTCAGCTCGGCCTGCCCCTCCGCTCGCTGCACATCCAGCAGATCCGGCTTGCAGGCCTCCTGGGGGCTAACCCTAACTCTAGGTGGGCTCCTTAGGGGCCCCTCGCAAGGGGCCTGGCGCCCCAACGCCTGCGATTGGGGACCCGAGACCCAGCGCTGGACTCACCCTCCGCCCCACCGCCACCCGGGCCGTTATTGGCGCCGCCTGTCATCAGGGCGGTAGAACGGGCAGGGCCCCCTGAGCCACCAGCGAGCTTGGAAGGCCCCAGGCGCCAAAATGTTTGGGCCCAGGCTCCTGTTCGCCAGCGCCCTCACTCCGCCAGCCCCTCCACTCGCCGCACAGTCGGCATTTCGGGCCTGCCGGCATCCTGCTTGCTAACCCTAACCCTAGGTAAGTCCCGGAGAGGCCCCTGACAAGGGGCCCGGAGATGCAACGCTGAGGATGGGGACCCCAGTGCCCCAGGGCCAGACTAACACTGTTGCCCCTCCACCACCTGGGCCACTAGGGGCGCTACCGCTCATTCCCGGCGGGAGAACGGTCAGGGCCCTCCAAGCCCCCTTTGACATTTGATGGCCCCCTGCCCCAAAGCGCTTGGGCCCACATTCCCACTAGTCAGCGCCCTCACCTAAACCCGCCCCTCCGCTCGAAACACAGCAGGTGGATCGGACCTGCCGGCCTCCTGGGGGCTAACCCTAACCCTAGGTCGGTCCCCGAGGGGGCCCTCCCAAGGGGCCTTGCGCAGCCAGGCCTGGCATCCTGGACGTCCTAGTCCCAGGGCCAGACACACCCTGCAGCCCCCGCCACCGGGGCCGCTAGGGGCGCCCCCGGTCATTCAGGCGGGAGAAGGGGCAGGGCCCTCCTAGCCCCTGAGGATCTTCGAAGGCCCCCACGCCAAAACTTGTGGGCCCACGGTCCCGCTCGCCAGCTCCGTCTCCTTGGCCCGCCCCACTGCGTGCCACACAGCCAGTGGATTGGGCCTGACGGCCTCCTGGGGGCTAATCCTAACCCTAGTTCTGCCCCCAAGGGGCCCCTCCCAAGGGGCCTGGAACTGCAACGCTGGGGATTGGGATCCCCGAACCCCAGCGCTAGACTCACCCTCCGCCCCACCGCCACCCAGGCCGTTATTGGCGCCGCCGGTCATTCAGAGCGGGAGAACGTGCAGGGCACTCCGAGCAACTGACGACTTTCGAAGGCCCCCCGCGCCAAAACGCTTGGGCCCACGCTCCTACTCCTCAGCGCCCTCAGCTCGGCCTGCCCCTCCGCTCGCCGCACCTCCAGCAGATAGGGCTTGCCGGCCTCCCGGGGGCTAAGACTAACTCTAGGTGGGCTCCTGAGGGGCCCCTCCCAAGGGGCCCGGCGCCTCAGCGCCGGAGATTGGGGACCCGAGACCCAGCGCCGGACTCACCCTGCAGCCCCCCGCCAACTGGGCCTCTAGGGGGCCCACCGGTCATACAGGGCGGGAGAACGGGCAGGGCCCTCTGAGCTCCCGGCTACCTTCGAAGGACCCCCCGCCAAATGTTTGAGCCCAGGCTCCCGCTCGCCAGCGCCCTCATTCCGCCCGCCCCTCCACTCGCTGCACAGCGGGCATTTTGGGCCTGCCGGCATCCTGCTTGGTAACCCTGACCCTAGGTCAGTCCCCGAGAGGCCCCTTTGAAAGGGCCTGGGGCTGCAACACTGGGGATTGGGGACCCCCGAACCCCAGGGACAGACTAACACTGCTGCCCCTCCACCACCTGGGCACTAGGGGCGCTGCCGCTCATTCAGGGCGGCAGAAGGGGCAGGGACCTCTGAGCCCCCGCTGCCCTCGACGGCCCCCCGCCCCAAAGCGCTTGGGCCCACGTTCCCACTAGTCAGCACCCTCACCTCAACCTGCCCCTCCGCTCGAAACACAGCAGGTGGATCGGACCTGCCGGCCTCCTGGGGGCTAACCCTAATCCTAGGTCGGTCCCCGAGGGGCCCCTCCCAAGGGGCCTTGCGCAGCCACGCCCTGGGATCCTGGACGTCCTAGCCCCAGGGCCGGACACACCCTGCAGCCCCCGCCACCGGGGCCGCTAGGGGCGCCGCCGGTCATTCAGGTGGGAGAAGAGGCAGGGCCCTACTAGCCCCTGAGGATCTTCGAAGGCCCCCACGCAAAAACCTGTGGGCCCACGGTCCCGCTCGCCAGCTCTGTCCCCTCGGCCCTCCCCACCGCGTGTCACACAGCCAGGGGATTGGGCCTGACCGGCTCCTGGGGGCTAACGTAATCCCTAGGTGGGTCCCCGAGGGGCCCATCCCAAGGGGCTTGGCGCCCCAAAGCCGGGGATTGGGAACCTGCAAACCCCAGCGCTGGACTCACCCTGCAGCCCCCTGCCACCCGGGCCGCTTCAGCCGCCGCCGGTCATTCAGGGGGGGAGAACGGACAGGGCCCTCTGAGCCCCCAGCGACCTTCGAAGGCTGCCCACGCCAAAATGTTTGGGCCCAGGCTTCTGCTTGCCAGCGCCCTCACTCCGCCCGCCACTCCATTCGCCGCACAGCCGGCATTTCGGGCCTGGCGGCATCCTGCTTGCTAACCCTAACCCTAGGTCAGTCCCCAAGAGGCCCCTGACAAGGGGCCTGGGGCTGCAACGCTGGGGATTGGGGACCCCCGAACCCCAGGGCCAAACTAACACTGCTGCCGTCCACCACCTGGGCCACTAGGGGCGCTGTCTCTCATTCAGGGCTGGAGAAGGGGCAGGGCCTTCCAAGCCCCCTTCGACATTCGATGGACCCCTGCCCTAAAGCGCTTGGGCCCACGTTCCCACTAGTCAGCGCCCTCACCTCAACCCGCCCCCCTGCTCGAAACACAGCAGCCGGATCGAACCTGCCGGCCTCCTGGAGGCTAATCCTAACCTAGGTCGGTCCCCGAAGGGCCCATCCCAAGGAGCTTGGCGCCCCAACGCTGGGGATTGGGAACCTAAGAACCCCAGCGCTGGACTCACCCTGCAGCCCCCTGCCACCCAGGCCGCTAGGGGCGCCGCCAGTCATTCAGGTTCGAGAACGGGTAGGGCCCTCCGAGCCCCTGGCGAGTTTCGAAGGCCGCTTGCGCCAAAACACTTGGGCCCACGCTCCCACTCACCAGCGCCCTCCCCTCGGCCCGCCCACCCCCCTCGCCACACCGCCCATGGATCCTGCCTGCCGGCCTCCTCGGGGCTAATCCTAACCCTAGGTCGGCCCCCAAGGGGCTCCTCCCAAGGGGCCTGGCACCGCAATACCAGGGATTGGGGACCCCCGCCCCAGCGCTGGACTCACCCTCTGCCCCACCGCCACCCGGGCCTTTATTGGCGCCACTGGTCATTCAGGGCGGGAGAATGTGCAGGGCACACCGAGCCCCTGGCTCATTTTGAAGGCCCCCGCGCCAAACTCTTGGGCCCCCGCTCCCACTCCTCAACGCCCTCAGCTCGGCCTGCCCCTCCGCTCGCTGCACATCCAGCAGATCGGGCTTGCAGGCCTCCTGGGGGCTAACCCTAACTCTAGGTGGGCTCCTTAGGGGCCCCTCGCAAGGGGCCTGGCGCCCCAACGCCTGGGATTGGGGACCCGAGACCCAGCGCTGGACTCACCCTCCACCCCACCGCCACCCGGGCCTTATTGGCGCCGCCTGTCATCAGGGCGGCAGAACGGGCAGGGCCCTCTGAGCCACCAGCGACCTTGGAAGGCCCCAGGCGCCAAAATGCTTGGGCCCAGGCTCCTGCTCGCCAGCGCCCTCACTCAGCCCGCCCCTCCACTCGCCACAGAGCAGGCATTTCCGGCCTGCCGGCATCCTGCTTGCTAACCCTAACCCTAGGTCAGTCCCCGAGAGGCCCCTGACAAGGGGCCCGGGGATGCAACGCTGGGGATTGGGGACCCCAGTGCCCGAGGGCCAAACTAACACTGCTGCCCCTCCACCACCTGGGCCACTAGGTGCGCTGCCGCTCATTCAGGGCAGGAGAACTCACAGGGCCCCCCCAGCCCCCCCGACCCTCCATGCACCCGCTCCCCCAAGCGCTTGGGCCCACGTTCCCACTAGTCAGCGCCCTCACCTCAACCCGCCCCTCCGCTCGAAACACAGCAGGCAGATCGGACCTGCCATACTCCTGGAGGCTAATCCTAACCCTAGGTCGGTCCCCGAAGGGCCTATCCCAAGGGGCTTGGCGCCCCAACGCTGGGGATTGGGAACCTCCGAACCCCAGCGCTGGACTCACCCTGCAGCCCCCCGCCACCCGGGCCGCTAGGAGCGCCGCCAGTCATTCAGGTTCGAGAACGGGTAGGGCCCTCCGAGCCCCTGGCGAGCTTCGAAGGCTGCCGGCACCAAAACACTTGGGCCCACGCTCCCACTCACCAGCGCCCTCCCCTCGGCCCGCCCACCCCCCTCGCCAAAACGCCCATGGATCCTGCCTGCTGGACTCCTTGGGGCCAATCCAAACCCTAGGTCGGCCCCCAAGGGGCTCCTCCCAAGGGGCCTGGCACCGCAATGCCAGGGATTGGCCCCCCCCCCCAGCGCTGAACTCACCCTCCGCCCCACCGCCACCCGGGCCTTTATTGGCGCCGCTGGTCATTCAGGGCGAGGGAATGTGCAGGGCACACCGAGCCCCTGGCGCATTTCGAAGGACCCCCCGCGCCAAACTCTGGGGCCCCCGCTCCCACTCCTCAACGCCCTCAGCTCGGCCTGCCCCTCCGCCCGCTGCACATCCAGCAGATCGGGCTTGCAGGCCTCCTGGGGGCTAACCCTAACTCTAGGTGGGCTCCTTAGGGGCCCCTCGCAAGGGGCCTGGCGCCCCAACGCCTGGGATTGGGGACCCGAGACCCAGCGCTGGACTCACCCTCCGCCCCACCGCCACCCGGGCCGTTATTGGCGCCGCCTGTCATCAGGGCGGCAGAATGGGCAGGGCCCTCTGAGCCACCAGCGAGCTTGGAAGGCCCCAGGCACCGAAATGTTTGGGCCCAGGCTCCTGCTCGCCAGCGCCCTCACTCTGCCCGCCCCTCCACTCGCCGCACAGCCGGCATTTCAGGCCTGCCGGCATCCTGCTTGCTAACCCTAACCCTAGGTCAGTCCCCAAGAGGCCCCTGACAAGGGGCCTGGGGCTGCAACGCTGGGGATTGGGGACCCCAGTGCCCCAGGACCGGACTAACACTGTTGCCCCTCCACCACCTGGGCCACTAGGGGCGCTGCCGCTCATTCAGGGCAGGAGAACATACAGGGCCCTCCCAGCCCCCCCGACCCCCGATGCACCCGCTCCCCAAGCGCTTGGGCCCACGTTCCCACTAGTCAGCGCCCTCACCTCAACCTGCCCCTCCGCTCGAAACACAGCAGGCGGATCGGACCTGCCGTACTCCTGGAGGCTAATCCTAACCCTAGGTCGGTCCCCGAAGGGCCCATCCCAAGGGGCTTGGCGCGCCAACGCTGGGGATTGGGAACCTCCGAACCCCAGCGCTGGACTCACCCTGCAGCCCCCCGCCACCCAGGCCGCTAGCAGCGCCGCCAGTCATTCAGGCTCGAGAACGGGTAGGGCCCTCCGAGCCCCTGGCGAGCTTCGAAGGCCGCTTGCGCCAAAACACTTGGGCCCACGCTCCCACTCACCAGCGACCTCCCCTCGCCCCGCCCCCCCCTCGCCACACCGCCCATGGATCCTGCCTGCCGGCCTCCTCGGGGCTAATCCTAACCCTAGGTCGGCCCCCAAGGGGCTCCTCCCAAGGGGCCTGGCACCGCAATGCCAGGGATTGGGGACCCCCGCCCCAGCGCTGGACTCACCCTCTGCCCCACCGCCACCCGGGCCTTTATTGGCGCCGCTGCTCATTCAGGGCGGGAGAATGTGCAGGCCACACCGAGCCCCTGGCGCATTTTGAAGGTCCCCGCGCCAAACTCTTGGGCCCCCGCTCCCACTCCTCAACGCCCTCAGCTCGGCCTGCCCCTCCGCTCGCTGCACATCCAGCAGATCGGGCTTGCAGGCCTCCTGGGGGCTAACCCTAACTCTAGGTGGGCTCCTTAGGGGCCCCTCGCAAGGGGCCTGGCGCCCCAACGCCTGGGATTGGGGACCCGAAACCCAGCGCTGGACTCACCCTCCGCCCCACCGGCACCCGGGCCGTTACTGGCGCAGACTGTCATCAGGGCGGCAGAACGGGCAGGGCCCTCTGAGCCACCAGCGACCTTGGAAGGCCCCAGGCGCCAAAATGTTTGGGCCCAGGCTCCTGCTCGCCAGCGTCCTCACTCCGCCCGCCCCTCCACTCGCCGCACAGCAGGCATTTTGGGCCTGCCGGCATCCTGCTTGCTAACCCTAACCCTAGGTCAGTCCCCAAGAGGCCCCTGACAAGGGGCCTGGGGCTGCAACGCTGGGGATTGGGGACCCCAGTGCCCGAGGGCCAAACTAACACTGCTGCCCCTCCACCACCTGGGCCACTAGGGGCGCTGCCGCTCATTCAGGCGGGAGAACGGGCAGGGCCCTACTAGCCCCTGAGGATCTTCGAAGGCCCCCATGCCAAAACCTGTGGGCCCATGGTCCCGCTCGCCAGCTCCGTCCCCTCGGCCCGCCCTTCCGCGCGCCACACAGCCAGGGGATTGGGCCTGACGGCCTCCTGGGGATCACGCAAATCCTAGGTGGGTCCCCGAGGGGACCATCCCAAGGGGTTTGGCGCCCCAACGCCAGGGATTGGGAACCTCCAAACCCCAGCGCTGGACTCACCCTGCAGCCCCACACCACCAGGGCCACTAGGAGCGCCGCTGGTCATTAAGGGGGGGAGAACGGGTAAGGCCCTCCGAATTCCCGGGGAGCTTCGAAGGCCCCCTGCGCCAAAACACTTGGGCCCACGCTCCGCTCTCCAGCGCCCTCCCCTCCGGCCGCCCCCCCCCCCCCCCCCGCTCGCCACACCGCCCCTGGATCCTGCCTGCCGGCCTCCTGGGGGCTAATCCTAACCCTTGTTCGGCACCCAAGGGGCCACTCCCAAGGGGCCTGGCACCGCAACGCCGGGGATTGGGACCCCCGAGCCCCAGCGCTGGACTCACCCTCTGCCCCACCGCCACCCAGGCCGTTATTGGCGCCGCTGGTCATTCAGAGTGGGAGAACGTGCAGGGCACTCCGAGCCTCTGACGACTTTCGAAGGCCCCCCGCGCCAAAACGCTTGGGCCCACGTTCCCACTCCTCAGTGCCCTCAGCTCGGCCTGCCCCTCCGCTCGCCGCACCTCCAGCAGATCGGGCTTGCGGGAGTCCTGGGGGCTAACCCTAACTCTAGGTGGGCTCCTGAGGGGCCCCACCCAAGGGTCTTGGCGCCCCAACGCCGGGGATTGGAGACCCGAGACCAAGCGCCGGACTGTACCCGCAGCCCCCCGCCACCTGGGCCGCTAGGGGGCCCGCCGGTCATTTAGGGCGTGAGAATGGGCAGGGCCCTCTGTGCCCCAGGCAACCTTCGAAGGCCCCCCCGCGCCAAAACGGTTGAGCCTACCCTCCCACTCCTCAGCGCCCTCAGCTCAGCCTACCCCTCTGCTCGCCGCACATCCAGCAGGTCGGGCTTGCCGGCCTCCCGGGGGCTAACACTAAATCTAGGTGGGCTCCTGAAGGGCCCCACACAAGGTGCCTGGCGCCGCAGCGGCGGAGGTTGGGGACCCGAGACCCAGCGCCGGACTCACCCTGCAGCCCCCCGCCACCTGGCCCTACAGGGGGCCCACCGGTCATACCGGGCGGGAGAAGGGGCAGGGCCCTCCTAGCCCCTGAGGATCTTCGAAGTCCCCCACGCCAAAACCTGTGGGCCCACGGTCCCGCTCGCCAGCTCCGTCCCCTCGGCCCGCCCCACCGCGTGCCACACAGCCAGGGGATTGGGCCTGACGGGCTCCTGGGGGCTAACCCTAACCCTCGTTGGTCCCCGAGGGGCCTCTCCCAAGGGGCCTTGCGCTGCCACGCCCGGGATCCTGGACATCCTAGCCCCAGGGCCGGACACACCCTGAAGCCCCCGCCACCCGGGCCGCTAGGGGCGCCGCCGGTCATTCAGGGGGGGAGAACGGGTAGGGCCCTCTGAGCCCCCGGGGAGCTTCGAAGACCACCTGCGCCAAAACACTTGGGCCCACGCTCCACTCTCCAGCGCCCTCCCCTCGGCCCGCCCCTCGGCTCGCCACACCGCCGGTGGATCCTGCCTGCCGGCGTCCTGGGGGCTAATCCTAACCCTAGGTGGGCCCCGAGGGGCCCCTCCCAAGGGTCCTGGCACCGCAACTCCGGGCATTGGGGACCCCCGAGCCCCAGGGCAAGACTAACACTGCTGCCCCTCCACCACCTGGGCGACTAGGGGCGCTGCCGCTCATTCAGGGCTGGAGAACTGGCAGGGCACTCCGAGCCCCTGACGACTTTCGAAGGCCCCCCGCGCCAAAACGCTTGGGCCCACGCTCCCACTCCTCAGCGCCCTCAGCTCGGCCTGCCCCTCCGCTCGCCGCACATCCAGCAGATCGGGCTTGCGGGACTCCTGGGGGCTAACCCTAACTCTAGGTGGGCTCCTGAGGGGCCCCACCCAAGGGGCCTGGCGCCCCAACGCCAGGTATTGGGGACCCGAGACCGAGCGCTGGACTTTACCCGCAGCCCCCCGCTACCTGGGCCGCTAGGGGAGCCGCCGGTCATTCAGGCGGGAGAAGGGGCAGGGCCCTCCGATCCCCCGCCGACTTCGATGGATCCCCCGCCCCAAACCCTTGGGCCCACGTTCCCACTAGTCAGCGCCCTCACCTCAACCTGCCCCTCCGCTCGAAACACAGCAGGCAGATCGGACCTGCCGGCCTCCTGGGGGCTAACACTAACCCTAGGTTGGTCCCCGAGGGGCCCGTCCCAAGGGGCCTTGCACAGCCACGCCGGAGATCCTGGACGTCCTAGCCCCAGGGCAGGACACACCCTGCAGCCCCCGCCACCGGGGCCGCTAGGGGCGCCGCCGGTCATTCAGGCGGGAGAAGGGGCAGGGCCCTCCTAGTCCCTGAGGATCTTCGAAGGCCCCCACGCCAAAACCTGTGGGCCCACGGTCCCGCTCACCAGCCCCGACCCCTCAGCCCGCCCCACCGGGCGCCACACTGCCAGGGGATTGGGCCTGACGGCCTCCTGGGGGCTAACGCAAACCCTAGGTGGGTCCCCGAGGGGCCCATCCCAAGGATCTTGGCACCCCAACGCTGGGGATTGGGAACCTCCAAACCCCAGCGCTGGACTCACCCTGCAGCCCCCCGCCACCTGGGCCGATTCAGGCACCGCCGGTCATTCAGGGCGGGAGAACAGGTAGGGCCCTCCGAGCCCCCGGCAAGCTTTGAAGTCCCCCTGCGCCAAAACACTTGGGCCTACGCTCCCGCTCTCCAGCGCCCTCCCCTCGGCCCGCCCCCCGGCTCGCCACACCGCCGGTGGATCCTTCCTGCCGGCGTCCTGGGGGCTAATCCTAACCCTAGGTGGGCCCCGAGGGGCCCCTCCCAAGGGTCTTGGCACCGCAACTCCGGGCATTGGGGACCCCCGAGCCCCAGGGCAAGACTAACACTGCTGCCCCTCCACCACCTGGGCCACTAGGGGCGCTGCCGCTCATTCAGGGCTGGAGAAAGGGCAGGGCCCTCTGAGCCCCCGCCGACTTCGATGGCACCCCGCCCCAAAGCTCTTGGGCCCACGTTCCCACTAGTCAGCGCCCTCACCTCAACCGGCCCCTCCGCTCGAAAGACAGCAGGCGGATCGGACCTGCCGGCCACCTGGGGGTAACCTTAACCCTAGGGCGGTCCCGGAGGGGCCCCTCCCAAAGGGTCTTGCGCGGCCATGCCTGGGATCCTGGATGTCCTAGCCCCAGGGCCAGACTCACCCTGCAGCCCCCTGGCACCCGGGCTGCTAGGGGCGCCGCCGGTCATTCAGGCGGGAGAAGGGGCAGGGCCCTCCGAGCCCCCGACCTCCTTAGAAGGCCCCGCGCCAAAACCTGTGGGCCCACGGTCCCGCTCGCCAGCTCCCTCCCCTCGGTCCGCCCCACCGCGAGCCACACATCAGGGGATTGGGCCTGAAGGCCTCCTTGGGGCTAACCCAAACCCTAGGTGGGTCCCCGAGGGGCCCATCCCAAGGGGCTTGGCGCCCCAACGCCAGGGATTGGGAACCTCCAAACCCCAGCGCTGGACTCACCCTGCAGCCCCCCGCCACCCGGGCCGCTAGGGGCGCTGCCGGTCATTCAGAGGGGGTGAAAGGCTAGGGCCCTCCGAGCCCCCGGGGAGCTTCGAAGGCCCCCTGCGCCAAAACACTTGGGGCCACGCTCCGCTCTCCAGAGCCCTCCCCTCCGGCTGCCCACCCCCCCCACCGCACCCCCCCCAGCCACACCGCCGGTGGATCCTTCCTGCTGGCCTCCTGGGGGCTAATCCTAACCCTTGTTCTGCCCTGAGGGGCCCCTCCCAAGGAGCCTCGCACCGCAACGCCGGGGGGATTGGGACCCCCGAGCCCCAGCGCTGGACTCACCATTCGCCCCACCGCCACTCAGGCCGTTATTGGCACCGCCGGTCATTCAGAGCAGGAGAATGTGCAGGGCACTCCGAGACCCTGACGACTTTTGAAGGCCCCCAGCACCAAAACGCTTGGGCCCACGCTTGCAGTCCTCAGCGCCCTCATCTTGGGCTGCCCCTCTGCTCGCCGGAAATCCAGCAGGTCGGGCTTGCGGGCCTCCCTGGGGCTAACACTAACTCTAGGTGGGCTCCTGAGGGGCCCCACCCAAGGTGCCTGGCACCACAGCGGTGGAGGTTGGGGACCCAAGACCCAGCGCCATACTCACCCTGCAGCCCCACGCCACCTGTGCCTCTAGGGGGCTCACCGGTCATAGGGGGTTGGAGAAGGGGCAAGGCCCTCCTAGCCCCTGAGGATCTTCAAAGTCCCCCACGCCAAAACCTGTGGGCCCATGGTCCCGCTCGCCAGCTCAGTCCCCTCGGCCCGCACCAACGCACGCCACACAGCCAGGGGATTGGGCCTGACGGCCTCCAGGGGGCTAACGCAAACCATAGGTGGGTCTGCGCCTCAGGAAAACTGTTTCTGTTGGAAGATGGCTGTTTGCCAAACGGGTCTCAGGGCCGTGGGCCTGGGGTGTCCCTCAGGCTCCCAAAAGCACACGGATGAGGTGAGGGGCTTAGACCATGCCTGGGCAATGTTGTCTCTTACACCTGGGTGTGTGGCATTTTTTTTACCTGGCTACCCCCACTTGGGATAGGTTTTCCACAGCAAGAGCATATTGCTCGTCGGAAGCCGTTTTTTCCCCAGGGGTCTCCGGGCTGGGTTCGTTCGGGTTGAACTCCTGCTAGCAAAACCGCCGGGATGAGGGAAGTGTTCAGACGGTGCCTGGGCCCTGTGGTCTCTTACAGGTCAGTGAATGGCATTTCCTTCACTTTGCCACAGGCACTTGGGAGCATGTCTGCACGTGAAGAAAGACTTTTTCGTGGGAAGTCGGTTTTTGTCAAACGGGGCCCAGTGCTGTGCTCCTCTCTTTTCCCTCCTGCTGCCAGAAGCCCAGTGACGATGGGAGGGCTTAAGACAGGGTTGGGCACTGTGATTTCTTCCAGAGAAGTGGATGGCATTTGCTTTACTTTGCCACAACCACTTGTGATAGGGTCCGCACCTCAGGAAAACTCTTTCCGTTGGAAGCCGGCTTTTTGACAAAAGGGTCTCAGGGCCGTGGGCCTGGGGTGTCCCTCAGGCTCCCAAATGCACAGGGACGAGGTGAGGGGCTTAGACCATGCCTGGGCAATGTTGTCTCTTACACCTGGGTGTGTGGCATTTTGTTTACCTGGATACCCCCACTTGGGATAGGTTTTCCACCGCAAGAGCATATTGCTTGGCGGAAGCAGTTTTTGCCCCAGGGGGTCTCCGGGCTGGGTTCGTTCGGGTTGAACTCCAGCTAGCAAAAACGCCAGGTGAGGCAAGGGCTCAGACGGTTCCTGGAACCTGTGGTCTCTTCCATGTCAGTGTATGGCATTTCCTTCACCTTGCCACAGGCACTTCGCAGCATGTCTGCACGTGGAGAAATACTTTTTGGTGGGAAGCCGGTTTTTGTCAAACGGATCCCAGTGCTCTGCTCCTCTCTTTTCACTCCTGCTGCCAGAAGCCCAGGGAGGATGGGAGGGCTTAGAACATGGCTGGGCACTGTGGTTTCTTCCAGAGAAGTGGAGGGCATTTGCTTTACCTTGCCACAACCACTTGAGATAGGGTCTGCACCTCAGAAAAACTGTTTCTGTTGGAAGCCGGCTTTTGGGCAAAGGGGTCTCAGGGCCGTGGGCCTCGGGTTTCCCTCCAGCTCCACGAAGCACAGGGACGAGGTGAGGGACTTAGACCATTCCTGGGCAATGTTGTCTCTTACACCTGGGTGTGTGGCATTTTGTCTACCTGGCTACCCCCTCTTGGGATAGGTTTTCCACAGCAAGAGCATATTGCTCGTCGTAAGCTGTTTTTGCCCCAGGGGGTCTCCGGGCTGGGTTCGTTCGGGTTGAACTCCTGCTAGCAAAACCACCGGGATGAGGGAAGGGCTCAGACGGTGCCTGGGACCTGTGGTCTCTTACCCGACCCGTACCCTAACTGGAACCGAAACACTATACCCTGACCCAGACCCTGACCATGATCCTGATCATTACCCTGACCCTAACCCGAACCCTAATCTTAACCCTAATCTCTAACCCTACCCTAACACTCAGCCTAACCCGAATCCAAATTCTAACCCTAACCCGAACCCTAACCCTAACCCTACCCGAACCCTAACCCGAACCCTAACCCTAACCCAAACCCTAACCCTAACCTTAACCCGAATCCTAACCGTAACCCTAACCCTAACCCGTACCCTAACACTAACCCTCATCCCTAAACCCTGACCTTGACCCTAACCCTAACCCTAACCCTGACCGGAAATGAACCCTAACCCTGACACGAACCTGAACCCGAACCCGAATCCCGAACCTGAAACCGAAACCAAACCCCTAACACTAACCCTAACTCTAACTCTTACATCAATTTGAACCTGAAACCTAACCTTAAACCAAACCCTAACCCTAACCCTAACCCTAACACTAACCCTAATCCTCAGCCTAACCCGAAACCGAACCCTAACCCTAACCCTACCCGAACCATATACCCTAAACCAAACCCTAACCCTAACCCTAACCTGAAACCTAACCCTAACACGAACCCTAACCCTAACCCTGACCCTAAACCTAACACTAAACTTAACCCTAACCCAAATCTGAACCCTAACTCTAACCCTAACCCTATCCGAACCCTAACCCAAACCCAAACCCTAACCCTAACCCTAACCCGAACCGAACCCGAACCCTAACCCGAACCCTAACCCTAACCGAACCCTAACCCTAACCCGAACCCTAACCCTAACCCTAATCCTCAGCCTAACCCGAACCCGAACCCTAACCCGAACCCTAACCCTAACCCTAATCCTAACACGAACCCTAACCCTAACCCTGACCCTAACCCTAACACTAAACTTAACCCTAACCCTAACCCTAACCCTAACCCTAACCCTATCCGAACCCTAACCCTAACCCTAACCCTAACCCTATCCGAACCCTAACCCTAACCCTAACCCTAACCCTAACCCTAATCCGTAACCCTACCCTAACACTCAGCCTAACCCGAATCCAAATTCTAACCCTAACCCTAACCCTAACCCTAACCTAACCTTCCCCGAACCCTAACGCGAACCCTAACCCTAACCCAAACCCTAAACCTAACCCTAACCCGAATCCTAACTGTAACCCTAACCCTAACCTGTACCCTAACCCTAACCCTGACCCTGACCCTGACCCTAACCCTAACCCGAACCCTGACCGGAAATGAACCCTAACCCTGACACGAACCTGAACCCGAACCCCGAACCTGAACCCGAAACCAAACCCCTAACCCTAACCCTAACCCTAACCCTAACCCTGCCATCAACTTGAACCCGAAACCTAACCTTAAACCAAACTCTAACCCTAACCCTAACCCTCAGCCTAAAACGAATCCAAATTGTAACCCTAACCCTAACCCGAACACTAACCATAACCCTAACCCTAACACCAACCCTAACCCTAACCCTAACCCTAACCCAAACCCTAACCCTGGCCCTAACCCGAACCCTAACCCGAACCCGAATCCTAACCGGAACTCTAAACCTAACCTAACCCTAACCATACCCGAAATATAACCCTAACCCAAACCCTAACCCGAACCCTAACCCTAACCCGTACCCTAACACGAACCCTAACCCGAAACCTAACCCTAATGGTAACCCTAACCCGAACCCTATACCTAACCCGAACCCTAACCCTAACCCTAACCCTAACCCTAACCCTAAACCAAAGAGTAACCCCAACCCTAACCCTAACCCAAACCCGAACCCTAACCATAACCCTAACCCTAACCTTAACCTAAAACCGAACCCTAACCCTAACCCAAACCCGAACCCTAACCCGAACCCTAACCCTACCCTAACCCTCAGCCTAACCCGAATCCAAATTCTAACCCTAAACCTAACCCTAACCCTAACCTGAACCCTAATCCTAACCGTAACCCTCACCCGAACCCTAACCCAAACCCTAATCCTAACCCTGACCCTAACCCTAACCCGAACTCTGACCCCACCCGAACACTAACCCTGATGTGAACTTGAACACGAAACCTAACCTTAAACCAAACCCTAACCCTAACCATAACCCTCAGCCTAACCCGAATCCAAATTCTAACCCTAACCCTAACCCTAACCCTAACCCTACCCGAACCCTAACCCTAAACCAAACCCTAACCCTAACCCGAACACGAACCCTAACCCTAAACCGAACCCTGACCCTAACATGAACCCGAACCTGAAACCTAACCCTAACCCTAACACTAACACGAAAACTAAACCTAACACTAACCCTAACCCGAACCCTAATCCTAACCGTAACCCGAAACCTAACTCTAACCCTAAACCGAACCCTGACCCTAACATGAAACAGAACCTGAAACCTAATCCTAACCCTAACCCTAACCCTAACCATAACCCGAAACCTAACCCTATCAGTAACCCTAACCCGAACCCGAACCCTAACCCTAACCTGAACCCTAACCCTAACCCTAACCCTAACCCTACCCGAACCCTAACCCTAACCCTAACCCTACCCTAACCCTAACCCTAACCCAAACCTAACCCTAACCGTAACCCGAACCCTAACCGTAACCCTAACCCTAACCCGTACCCTAACCGGAACCCTAACGCTAACCCGAACCCGAACCCTTCCCTAACCCTAACCCATACCCGAACCCTAACGCTAACCCTACCCGAACCCTAACCCTAACCCAAAACCTAACCCTAACCCTAACTCGAACCCTAACCGTAACCCTAACCCTAACCCGTACCCTAACCCTAATCCCTAAACCCTGACCTTGACCCTAACCCTAACCGTGACCCTGATCCTGACCCTAGCCCTAACCCGAACCCTGACCGGAACCTGAACCCTAACCCTGACGTGAACCTGAATCCGAACCCGAAACCCGAACCTGAACCCGAAACCAAAACCCTAACCCTAACCCTAACCCTAACCCTACCCTGACGTCAAGTTGAACCCGAAACCTAACCTTAAACCAAACCCTAACCCTAACCCTAACCCTCAGCCTAACCCGAATCCAAATTGTAACCCTAACCCTAACCCTAATCCTCAGCCTAACTCGAAACCTAACCCTAACCCTAACCCTACCCGAACCCTAACCCTAAACCAAACCCTAACCCTAACCCTAACCCTAACCCTAACCCTAAACCTAACACGAACCCTAACCCTAACCCTGACCCTAAACCTATCACTAAACTTAACCCTAACCCGAATCTGAACCCTAACTCTAACCCTAACCCTATCCGAAACCTAACCCAAATCCAAACCCTAACCCTAACCCTAACCCTAACCCTAACCCTAACCCTAACCCAATTTGAACCTGAAACCTAACCTTAAACCAAACCCTAACCCTAACCCTAACCCTAACACTAACCCTAATCCTCAGCCTAACCCGAAACCGAACCCTAACCCTAACCCTACCCGAACCATATACCCTAAACCAAACCCTAACCCTAACCCTAACCTGAAACCTAACCCTAACACGAACCCTAACCCTAACCCTGACCCTAAACCTAACACTAAACTTAACCCTAACCCAAATCTGAACCCTAACTCTAACCCTAACCCTATCCGAACCCTAACCCAAACCCAAACCCTAACCCTAACCCTAACCCGAACCGAACCCGAACCCTAACCCGAACCCTAACCCTAACCGAACCCTAACCCTAACCCGAACCCTAACCCTAACCCTAATCCTCAGCCTAACCCGAACCCGAACCCTAACCCGAACCCTAACCCTAACCCTAATCCTAACACGAACCCTAACCCTAACCCTGACCCTAACCCTAACACTAAACTTAACCCTAACCCTAACCCTAACCCTAACCCTAACCCTATCCGAACCCTAACCCTAACCCTAACCCTAACCCTATCCGAACCCTAACCCTAACCCTAACCCTAACCCTAACCCTAATCCGTAACCCTACCCTAACACTCAGCCTAACCCGAATCCAAATTCTAACCCTAACCCTAACCCTAACCCTAACCTAACCTTCCCCGAACCCTAACGCGAACCCTAACCCTAACCCAAACCCTAAACCTAACCCTAACCCGAATCCTAACTGTAACCCTAACCCTAACCTGTACCCTAACCCTAACCCTGACCCTGACCCTGACCCTAACCCTAACCCGAACCCTGACCGGAAATGAACCCTAACCCTGACACGAACCTGAACCCGAACCCCGAACCTGAACCCGAAACCAAACCCCTAACCCTAACCCTAACCCTAACCCTAACCCTGCCATCAACTTGAACCCGAAACCTAACCTTAAACCAAACCCTAACCCTAACCCTAACCCTCAGCCTAAAACGAATCCAAATTGTAACCCTAACCCTAACCCGAACACTAACCATAACCCTAACCCTAACACCAACCCTAACCCTAACCCTAACCCTAACCCAAACCCTAACCCTGGCCCTAACCCGAACCCTAACCCGAACCCGAATCCTAACCGGAACTCTAAACCTAACCTAACCCTAACCATACCCGAAATATAACCCTAACCCAAACCCTAACCCGAACCCTAACCCTAACCCGTACCCTAACACGAACCCTAACCCGAAACCTAACCCTAATGGTAACCCTAACCCGAACCCTATACCTAACCCGAACCCTAACCCTAACCCTAACCCTAACCCTAACCCTAAACCAAAGAGTAACCCCAACCCTAACCCTAACCCAAACCCGAACCCTAACCATAACCCTAACCCTAACCTTAACCTAAAACCGAACCCTAACCCTAACCCAAACCCGAACCCTAACCCGAACCCTAACCCTACCCTAACCCTCAGCCTAACCCGAATCCAAATTCTAACCCTAAACCTAACCCTAACCCTAACCTGAACCCTAATCCTAACCGTAACCCTCACCCGAACCCTAACCCAAACCCTAATCCTAACCCTGACCCTAACCCTAACCCGAACTCTGACCCCACCCGAACACTAACCCTGATGTGAACTTGAACACGAAACCTAACCTTAAACCAAACCCTAACCCTAACCATAACCCTCAGCCTAACCCGAATCCAAATTCTAACCCTAACCCTAACCCTAACCCTAACCCTACCCGAACCCTAACCCTAAACCAAACCCTAACCCTAACCCGAACACGAACCCTAACCCTAAACCGAACCCTGACCCTAACATGAACCCGAACCTGAAACCTAACCCTAACCCTAACACTAACACGAAAACTAAACCTAACACTAACCCTAACCCGAACCCTAATCCTAACCGTAACCCGAAACCTAACTCTAACCCTAAACCGAACCCTGACCCTAACATGAAACAGAACCTGAAACCTAATCCTAACCCTAACCCTAACCCTAACCATAACCCGAAACCTAACCCTATCAGTAACCCTAACCCGAACCCTAACCCTAACCTGAACCCTAACCCTAACCCTAACCCTAACCCTACCCGAACCCTAACCCTAACCCTAACCCTACCCTAACCCTAACCCTAACCCAAACCTAACCCTAACCGTAACCCGAACCCTAACCGTAACCCTAACCCTAACCCGTACCCTAACCGGAACCCTAACGCTAACCCGAACCCGAACCCTTCCCTAACCCTAACCCATACCCGAACCCTAACGCTAACCCTACCCGAACCCTAACCCTAACCCAAAACCTAACCCTAACCCTAACTCGAACCCTAACCGTAACCCTAACCCTAACCCGTACCCTAACCCTAATCCCTAAACCCTGACCTTGACCCTAACCCTAACCGTGACCCTGATCCTGACCCTAGCCCTAACCCGAACCCTGACCGGAACCTGAACCCTAACCCTGACGTGAACCTGAATCCGAACCCGAAACCCGAACCTGAACCCGAAACCAAAACCCTAACCCTAACCCTAACCCTAACCCTACCCTGACGTCAAGTTGAACCCGAAACCTAACCTTAAACCAAACCCTAACCCTAACCCTAACCCTCAGCCTAACCCGAATCCAAATTGTAACCCTAACCCTAACCCTAATCCTCAGCCTAACTCGAAACCTAACCCTAACCCTAACCCTACCCGAACCCTAACCCTAAACCAAACCCTAACCCTAACCCTAACCCTAACCCTAACCCTAAACCTAACACGAACCCTAACCCTAACCCTGACCCTAAACCTATCACTAAACTTAACCCTAACCCGAATCTGAACCCTAACTCTAACCCTAACCCTATCCGAAACCTAACCCAAATCCAAACCCTAACACTAAGCCTAACCCGAACTCGAACCCTAACCCGAACCCTAACCCTAACCCGAACCCTAACCCTAACCCGAACCCTAACACGAACCCTAACCCTAACCCTAACCCTAATCCTCAGCCTAACGCAAACCCGAAACCTAAACCTAGCCCTAACCCGAACCCTAACCCGAACCCGAAACCTAACCCTAATGGTAACCCTAACCCGAACCCTAACCCTAACCCGAACCCTAACCCGAACCCTAACCCTAACACTAACCATAACCCGAAACCTATCCCTAACTTGAACCCTAGCCATAACCCGAACCCTAACCCTAATCCTAACCCTAAACCGAAACCTAACTCTAACCCTAAACCGAACCCTGACCCTAACATGAACCCGAACCCGAAACCTAACCCTAACCCTAACCCTAACACTAACACGAAAACTAAACCTAACACTAACCCTAACCCTAACCCTAATCCTAACCCTAACCCGAAACTTAACTCTAACCCTAAACCGAACCCTGACCCTAACATGAACCCGAACCCGAAACCTAATCCTAACCCTAACCCTAACCCTAACCCGAAACCTAACTCTATCAGGAACCCTAACACGAACCCGAACCCTAACCCTAACCTGACACCTAACCCTGACCCTAACCCTAACCCTAACCCTACCCGAACCCTAACCCTAACCCTAACCTACCCTAACCCTAACCCTAACCCAAACCTAACCCTAACCGTAACCCGAACCCTAACCGTAACACTAACCCTAACCCGTACCCTAACCCGAACCCTAACGCTAACCCGAACCCAAACCCTTCCCTAACCCTAACCCATACCCGAACCCTAACCCTAACCCTACCCGAACCCTAACCCTAACCCAAAACCTAACCCTAACCCTAATCCGAACCCTAACCATAACCCTAACCCTAACCCGTACCGTAACCCTAATCCCTAAACCCTGACCTTGACCCTAACTCTAACCGTGACCCTGACCCTGACCCTAGCCCTAACCCGAACCCTGACCGGAACCTGAACCCTAACCCTGACGTGAACCTGAATCCGAACCCGAACCCCGAACCTGAACCCGAAACCAAACCCCTAACCCTAACCCTAACCCTAACCCTACCCTGACGTCAAGTTGAACCCGAAACCTAACCTTAAACCAAACCCTAACCCTAACCCTACCCCCAGCCTAACCCGAATCCAAATTGTACCCTAACCCTAACCCTAACCCTAAGCCTAACCCTAACACGAACCCTAACCCTAACCCTGACCCTAAACCTAACACTAAACTGAACCCTAAACCGAATCTGAACCCTAACTCTAACCCTAACCCTATCCGAACCCTAACCCTAAACCAAACCCTAACCCTAACCCTAACCCTACCCTAACCCTCAGCCTAACCCGAATCCAAATTCTAACCCTAACCCTAACCCTAACGTGAACCCTAAACCTAACCCTAAACCGAACCCTAACCCTAACCCTAACCCTAACCCGAACCCCTAACCCGAACCCTAACCCTAACCAGAACCCTAGCCCTAACGCGAATCCCTAACCCGAACCCAAACCCGAAACCCTAACCCGAACCCTAATCCTAACGCGAACCCTAGCCCTAACCCGAACCCTAACCCAAACGGAATCCTAACCGGAACCCTACCCTAACCCTAACCTTACCCGAAATATAACCCTAAACCTAACCCTAACCCGAACCCTAACCATAACCCGTACCCTAGCCCGAATCCTAACCCAAAACCTAACCCTATAGTACCCCTAACCCGAACCCTAACCCTAACCCGAACCCTAACCCTAAACCTAACCCTAATCCTCAGCCTAACCCAAACCCGAACCCTAACCCTAACCCTACCCAAACCCTAACCCTAAACCAAACCCTAACCCTAACCCGAACCCGAACCCGAACCCTAACCCTAACCCTCACCCGAACCCTAACATGAACCCTAACCCTAACCCTGACCCTAGGGGCGCCTGGGTAGCGCAGTTGTTAAGCATCTGCCTTCGGCTCAGGGCGTGATCCCGGCGTTCCGGGATCAAGTCCCACATCGGGCTCCTCTGCTGGGAGCCTGCTTCTTCCTCTCCCACTCCCCTGCTATGTTCCCTCTCTTGCTGGCTGTCTCTCTGTCACATAAATAAATAAAAAAATCTTTAAAAAAAAAAATAAAAAAAAATAAAAAAAACTAACCCTGACCCTAACCCTAACATTAAACCTAAACCTAACCCGAATCTGAACCCTAACTCTAACCCTAACCCTATCCGAACCCTAACCCTAACCCAAAACCTAACCCTAACCCTAACCCGAACACTTACCCGAACCCTAATCCTAACCCTAACCCTAAACATAACCCGAAACCGAACCCTAACCCTAACCCTAACCCGAACCATTACCCGAACGCTAACCCTAAACCTAACCCTAACCCTAACCCTAACCCTAACCCTAACATGAACCCTAACCCT